>NC_050445.1:149424132-149584132 GCF_903995425.1 Onychomys torridus | reverse complement strand
TAGATGTGTAAGCATCCTAATGTGTTTGCCTTTTCCTTTACTCTTAAAACAAGATGTAATTTTCATCTGGAGAGGTCAAGGGAGGATGTATTGCAGAAGAATATATATATCAGATAAAACTCATTTATGAACATCATAAAGCATTGTGCATGGATCACTTCAAAGCACGAACTAACAGCTTCTCAGTTTGCAAACTCAGGTTTCCCTAAGTTGAAAAAGAAACTGTTTATTGTTCTAGGCTGTTCGGTGTAACGGGAAACTGTGCTGCCTGTAGCAAGCTCATCCCTGCCTTTGAGATGGTGATGCGTGCCAAGGATAATGTGTACCACCTGGACTGCTTTGCCTGTCAGCTTTGCAACCAGAGGTGAGTACATTTAGTACATTTAATTTGACCTCCCCAAATGATGCCACTCTCTAGGCTGGGTATTGATTTAATAGGTGGGAATGATCACAGTCCACTTTGTTAGACCAATTAATCTCTACATTCTGGGGTCCTGCAAATGTGCACTCAACACCAGAAACAAACCACTGCAGAGAGAGTTCTTTAGACTAGCTTCAAAAGATAGTGTTATGTGATAGCAACTGGACACAGAAATACTTCTGTGGACTTCCAGACCCATCATTCATTCTCATTATTGTTTTATTATATCTTCATAAGGTGGTTTAAAATATCTTTGCATGGGAGTAATGACATGGTTCAGTGAGCAAAGCATTCGCTGCACAAGTGTGAGGACCTGGGTTCAGGGGACTTGTCAAGATGGACAGCTTAGCATATTTCTGTGATTTTAATCCTCCTACAGCAAAATGGGTATAGATGGGGACAGGGGTTGGGGGAGATGGGAGAATCCCCAGAGTTTTGTAACCAACTAACTTGGAATACCCTGCAAACAACAAGCATCTAAACAAAGTAAAGAGTGAAGACTGACATTGAATCTGTCCTCTAACCTCTATGGATATGCTGTGGCAGGTGTGCACATGCACACACACACACACACACACACACACACACACACACACATACATCTACCTTTTTTTCTGTTGTGTGATTCCTTTAGAGGCAAAGAATTGGTAACAGAAAGTTTGTTTTCATCTTGTCTGTGTTTCTCACATCCCCATCTCTTGACTTCCCTGGAATTCTTAGCATGGTCTCTATACTCTTAGTTACCTCCAATCTTTTGAGGAGGAAGCAAAACAAAGCTAATAATTAAACAATTACCAGAATTGGGAATACAAAAAGGGGAAGAGTATTGCCCAGAAGTCTAGAAACCTAAGTTGAAGTCTGAGCTGTACTACAAACTGGCTGTGCAGTCTTAAGCTAACTACATCATTTCTCTGGATCCAGTTTCCTTATTTGTAACACTTTATTAATCAGTTCCAAACCTCTTTCAAACTAAAAGTATAATACATCCTTCACTTTTGTTTATCAAAAATTATACCCCCATGGAAATTATCCTATGGCTACAACCTGTTTTCCATAGGTAATACAGAGTATGGAATACTATAAATAAGCTTATCACAGCCAGGCATGCTGGTGCACACAGTTAATCTCAGTATATCAGAGGCAGATGAAGGGCAGATCTCTGAGAGTTCAAGATGAGTCTGTCTACATAGCAAGTTTTAAGACAGCTGGTGCTTCACAGTGAGACCCTGCCTCAAACAGCAAACAAACAAACACAAAAATGGAAAAACTATGCATACCAAAACTATAGTATTTCAGATTCTAAGACCCTTGCTGGAATTTCAAGAATGTATAGAATCTGTGAGAAAATGTCCATATAGTGTGTCATCAATAAATATTGCTTTGCATTCTCAATATATGTAGCTTTCTCTGAAAAGTCCTGTTTGATCCAAAGTCTCTTCATGAGGCCCTATGAAATAGTAGGATGTGATGTTTATGGTGAAAACAGATTCAATTTCTGGCCCCAACACATATTAGCTAAATTATAAGCTTTGTGATTTTCAATATGTTATTTAGTCTCTTTAAATTGCTACAGTTTGTGTCAATAAAAGAGTATTGAGTGCATTTTTTAAAAATCATTCCTTCTATATTTATAATTTGTCCTGTCCAAATTATACCCCAGTGTCTTGTTATTTCTATACAGTCTATACCCCAATAGAGTCTCTTGCCAAATTTAGATATTTAGAATATTACCTACTCTATCACCTAGGCAATCACCTAGAAGCCATTTTGTATCTTGATTTTTCTCAACAAATGTTTTATATCAATAATTTCATCAGTTGAAGGTGACACTTAGCCAGCAATAAACAAAGAAATTCATGTGTTATCTTTTATAAAAATATGGATATATACAAATACAAATATGCACTCATCTATCCAGATACACTTATATGCACGTGAACATGTATGTGTACACATTTTAAAAGTGTGTTAGCCATAATGGCAAAATATCTCTGTTCATTTGACAGGTTGATTCAGTGACAGCAGGAGTAATGACCACTATCCTTAAGAAAGCATCTTGTACAATTGTTCTACTTAGAAAAGTTTACATATTTTTAGAAGAAAATTTAAAAATGAGAAAGAATTCTAGCCTTCACTATTCTAAAAGAAAATAGTATTTTAGTACATAGCCACTCATGGTTTTTATCCTATGTGTATGTGACAAATTATATGTAGCGTCCATATATCATACTGATATTTAATCAGATTAAAAAGATAGTAATAGGAATCCCTCGCATGATGGTAACTACGTGTAATATCAGCACCCAGGAAGTGGAGGCAGGAAGATCCAGTTAGTTGCCAGCCTGCAGTGTGTGAGACTCTTGTCTACAAATGTTAGTGGTAGCAGCAGCAGCAGTAGTAGTAACAGATGTAAGTCATGAAGTTGGGAATGATTTGAGAGGTTGAGTGTGTCTGAGAGGAGTGTGTCTGAGAGATGGGTGTACTGAATATGATGCAAATGCACAGAATGAATTAAAAAACAGGTTAAACAATTTAACAAGGAAGGATCTTAATGTATGACACTTGAACCCTTTTATTTAATCTCTGTTATTTATCTTTTTACTTGCTGTTAAAATTTTTTAAGATATTTTAAGCTATTTCACATTCATTTTTGTCATCAAGTATCTGATGCTTTGGTTATTTCTATAGCACATTTCGCATCATCAATAAAATACTGAGTCTTCAAGCAGACAAATAATCAAATCTGTGTCAGGGTAAGTTCACAGGAGTGTAATTGGTTATTCAAAGAATGCAAAAATTTGAAAGCTTAGGATAAATATTGACCAAATGATCTTCATAAAAGCTATACCTATTATTCCCACAGCAAAATTACTCATGATCTCACACATTCACCCTAACACTGGGGCTTATTATTTAGAAAGAAATTCTTGTCACCTTCAGAGATGAAAGCTGCTACCTGATTATAATTTTTAATTGGTGTTTATTTGCTGACTTGTAGCCCTTCAGATTTTCCTCCCCTGAGGAACTGTTTATGCCGTGTCCATTTGCCTACCGGGGCAGGCTTCCATATTTTATCTACATTCTGCACTGAAAATGAAAGCATCATTCAAGTGCTAAACTCAGCCTAAATCCCCTGTGATACAAAGTAACTGAAGGTAGTTAATGCTATTTATAAATCATAGATCAGTTTTATTTCATCATGGAAATAAGAAGTTACATTCACAACTAAGTCAGTCTGCTCAGTAGAACTCAGTCAAGTAAGACAAATGCTCCTAAATTTTGACTCTAAACACTGCTTGCATTCTCATGGCTGCAAAACACTATTCCAACCTCATTACAAAAGCACCTAATACATTTCTATGTCCACTTCATTTATTACCTGCCGTAAAGGGGCTGCATATCTTTAGCACTGGTTATGCACAATTAGCACTTGGTGATGGTCTTGTCACTGTGGTCCTTACAAGACAAACTTCCTCAATGAAGGAAGTCAACTCATCTTCATCAGTCAAGCAGAGCACGCAGATGTGGTCACCCTGAATACAGAGGACTTTCAAGATAGGTGATGCTCCTCTTTCCCTGAACCTCGCTGTGGAGACACGTTCAGCGGAGCCACGACCTGACAAAGCCTTGTCCCAACACTCATTTTTTTTTCCCAGAGAAACAGGATGGAAAGAGGTCATTTGGTCCTTTGGACATTTCTCCTTAAGCAAACTTCGCTAACATTTCAAATTACAGAATTAATAGAAGTTTATGGATTTTATTTAATATACATCTTACTTTTGTTTTTAAGCATGTGTTTGTTGTATGAATTTATTTATCTTTATAGTCCTGGGGATCAAACCCAGAGCTTCAGACATTCTTGACGGGCACTCTATCACTGAACTGCACCCATAGCCGCCTTTTCCTATTCTTTGGAGAGAGGGAACACTAAGTTTTCCAGTTTTGCTATGAAATCATTGTATAGCCTGTGCAGGTCTTGAACTTGGGATCCTTCAGCCCCCACCCCCCCACCCCCGTAGCAGGCATGACAGGCTTGTGCTAAGTGACCCATTTTATCCTCACTTTTATGTCTAAATATGAAGACCCAAAGTATTTCCAAATATTTTAAAAACAGTAAAAATAGGGGCTGGGGATAATTCTCATCAAGTAAAGTGCTTACCACTATAGCAAGAGCTGGAAACACAGCACCTATATAAAAATCCAGGCAAGTGATTGCACACCTGTAACCTCAATGGTGGTGATGCAGGAATAGGCAGCTCACTTGCACACTTGCCCATTTAGCTGAATATGTGAACTCCACATGCAGTGAGAGACTGTCTTCAAAGTAAAAAAGGTCTAGCAAGAAGGCTGAGTACACAAAAACACTTGCCAACAAGCTTGAGAATCTGAGTGTGGTTCTGGAAATCCACAGTGTAGAAAAACTAACCCCCTTAAGTAGTGGTCTGACCTCCACACATGGTGTAGTACTTGCATATTACCACCCCACCCCCTGAGAGAGAGGGGGAGGAGAGAGAGAGAGAGAGAGAGAGAGAGAGAGAGAGAGAGAGAGAGAGAGAGATTCTCAATTCTTGTTTTATGAAATTGAAAGAACATGCCAAGGATTTCTTGATAATAACAATAATAAATAATGAGAAGAGTACTAGAGGACACCTAGTGTCCTCCTCTGGCCTCCATATATATTTGTGCATCAGTACATGAACACCTGTACACACACACACACACACACACACACACACACAAGTGATATGTACGCACATGAACACATGCACATACATGAATATGCACATGCACACATCATACAGAGAGACACAAGGCAGTAATAACAGGCAGGTCTATGCCTTTTATAGCAAACCATGGTTAAAAATATAGATCTTGAGCCATAACATCAGTTAAGACCATTATGTCTCTGTTAAGTTTCAATTTGGCCGATCTGTCCAGAGGTGAAAGTGGCGTGTTGAAGTCTCCCACTATTAATGTATGAGGTTTTATATGTGATTTAAGCTTTAGTAATGTTTCTTTTACATATGTGGGTACCCTTGTGTTTGGGGCATAAATGTTCAGAATTGAGACATCATCTTGGTGGATCTTTCCTGCGATGAGTATGTAATGTCCTTCATCATCTCTTTTGATTGATTTTAGTTTGAAGTCTATTTTGCTGGATATTAGGATGGCTACACCAGCTTGCTTCTTAAAACCATTTGATTGGAAAGTCTCTTCCCAGGCTTTTATTCTTAGGAGGTATCTGTCTTTGAATTTGAGGTGTGTTTCTTGTATGCAGCAGAAAGATGGGTCCTGTTTTCATATCCATTCTGTTAGTCTATGTCTTTTTATAGGTGAATTAATTCCATTGAGATTAAGGGATATTAATGACCAGTGATTGTTCGTCCCTGTTATTATTTTTATTTTTTTGTGGTAGTGTGTGTGTACTTCTCTTCTTTGGGGTTTACTGCTGTGGTGTTATCTATTGCCTGTGTTTTCATGGGTGTATCTCCCTTCCTTAGGTTGGAATTTTCCTTCTAGTGCTTTCTGTAGGGCTGGGTTTGTGGATAAGTATTGTTTAAATCTGGTTTTGTCTTGGAAGGTCTTGTTCACTCATCTATGATGATTGAAAGTTTTGTTGGGTATATAAGTCTAGGCTGGCATCCATGGTCTCTTAATGTCTGCATTGTATCTGTCCAGGTCCTTCTGGCTTTCAAAGTCTCCATAGAGAAATCAGATGTTATTTTGATGGGTTTGCCTTTATATGTCACTTGGCCTTTTTCCTTTGCTGCCCTTAATTTTCTTTATTCTGTACATTTAGTTGTTTAATTATTATGTGGTGAGGGGACTTTTTTGGGGGGTCTAGTCTGTTTGGTGTTCTATAGGATTCTTATATCTTCATAGGCATTTCATTTTTTAAAGTAGGAAAGTTTTCTTCAGTGATCTTGTTAAATATATTTTCTGTGCCTTTGAGTTGGTATTCTTCTACTTCCTCTATCCCTATTATTTGTAGGTTTGGTCTTTTCATGGTGTCCCAAATTTCTTGGACATTTTGGGTCATGACTTTGTTGGTTTTAGTGTTTTCTTTGACTGATGAATCTATTTCTTCTAATGTATCTTCAACACCAGAGATCCTCTCTTCCATCTCTTCCATTCTGTTGGTTATACTTGCCTCTGAAGTTCCTGTTCATTTACTCAGATTTTCTATTTCCAGCATTCCTTCTGCTAGTGTCTTCTTCATTTTTTCTATTTCCCTCTTCAGGTCTTAGACTGTTTCCCTTGCTTTTTCATGATTTTCTTTCAGGGACTTATTGTTTTCTTCTGCTTTAATTGTCCTTTCCTTTAGTTTTTTTTTTTTTATAGCGTTCTTCCCATTTTTTGTTTGTCTGTTCCTCCACTTTATTTTTGATTTCTTCTATATAAGGCTCTAGCCTCTTCATGATGTTACTTATAAGGTTGTTTTCTTCTTCTTCCATTCCGTGATGTTCAGGTCTAGCTGTTGGAGAAAGGCTAGGTTTGGTGATGCTGTATTGCTCTTTATTTTGTTGTATGTACTTCTGCCTTGACATCTGCCCATCTCCTCATGGGTTCGTTCCACTCTGGAGCTTGAGAATCAAGTTCAGGCTATCAGGCTTGGCAGCCAACACATTGACCCTTGGAGATGATTCTCTGGCTCAACATTTGCTTTACTATTTTAAGGGCTGGAACAATGCTAGACCCTGCAGAAGCTGAGGGGAATAAATTCTAGTTTCTTTAAGAAACTCAACGTGTTCAGCACTCTGGGGGTGACAAGATATCAGAGACTCACAGAAGAGCTTAATCAGACTTACGTCTATGCTGAGGGAAGAGACATCCATTATTTCAAGTCCAGAGAAGTACCTGAGGGCCGACTTGTCTAATTTCAGAAAGGAGTCCCCAGAGCCCTGGTTGGGCTAGGGACAGGCCTTGCTTGGTAAAGTGCTTGATAGGTGGGCATGAGGCCTTGCATTCCAGCCCCAAAGCCACATCATATAACAAAACAACAAAGCCAGTATGGTAACAAGTCCCTATAATCCCACATCTGGGAAGGTGGACATGGGCAGACTCTTTGGGCTCCCTGGACAGCCAACCTAGCCAAATCAGTGAGTCTGATATCTCAGTGAGGGACTGTCTCAAAAAGATTGTTGATAGCTTTGGAAAAATGACACTGTAGGTTCATCACTGCCTTCCATACTAATATCCATGTACACATACATGAACACCACACACACACACACACACACACACACATACACACACACACATACACACATTAACACACATAAACATATACACACATACACACATACACACACACACATACACAGAAAGGGAAAGAGAGAGGGAGATTTTGGAATATACTAAATTGAAATGGCAAATATAATTTAAATTTGTTTTTAAGATTTATACTTTGTTTCATTGCTTTTTAAATATATATATTTCAGCATTGCAATCTCATTTAATACCTATAATGATCATTATGTAGCTGATGCTTTTAGTCTCTAGGGTAGGCAAAAAATTGGAGTGCAGAAATTTTTTTCTATTATTTCTTCTATATTTCTGAGATTTTAATTACATCATTCTCCCCTTCCTTTTCCTTCCTCCAAACCCTTCCATATATTTCTCTTTGCTTTTTTTCAAATCAATGTCCTCTTTTCATTAATTGTTGATACACATATATAATTAAATATATATGTTAATATCATATATGTATTATACATAATTGCAGAGTGAAAAAGTTGCACTTCATTACACATACATGTTTACATCTATATAAACATGAGCTGAACAATTATCATGCTAACATAGAGTTGGGAAAGTACAGGAGACCTCAATCAGATGCCAAGAACTATAAGGAACAAGGAATGATTAGAGCAAGAAACACAGCCTTCCAGAGCACATCATCAGTTTTTTGGTTATACATCAACAAATCATCAGCCCTAAATACATACACACAAGTAATATTATACAGACAGAGAAGACATGCAAAAAGTTTAAGTACTTTGCCCTAGATAGTAAATGGTCATCTCAAGTTTTTAACCAAGCAAGTTAGGGTTTTACTCTCAGGAGTAGACCAATTTCAGAAGAGCATTGTGTTTTCTGACTAAGAATATGGAAGTATAAATAGATCCTGCAGGGCTTTAGTGGCTAGGAATGTGGAGTGAGAAAGTAGATATGTTAGGAATACAGACCAGATTTCCTCTCCTTTTTAAACATTATGAAGACAGAAATTAGTTATAATTTGATGTCATTAACCTTGGGGAAATAAGACAACTAAGTTAACATTCTTGTTTCTTCAAATTCATATTACAAATGGAGGCATCTTAGAACAGGGTTTGATAACCTGCTCTATCTGGAAGGGGTGGGAGATTTGAGAGGGTGTAAAGGGACACCAAGAGGGGTGGAAATGTTTAAAATACACTATATTGAATTTTCAAAGAATCAATAAAAAATATAAAAGAGGAAACTGCTCTATGCTCCCTATTTTAGAACAGAAGTTTATTAATTACACTTCATTCTTATGCTTCTCAGGACTCAAAAACTCTATGAAGTTAGTTAGACTCATCCTCAGCTGGAAATTAATTGCATTCTTAATTTCAACATATGAATTTTAGATTAGTTAATAACCTAATTGGCATCCTCTCTTCTTCTTTAGTAATTTTTGAATGAGGATAAAACTAATAGGGCTGACCATACCCCACAAGCATTTAAGACTGCCTTACAATAAAGACCATGAGTAAGATTTCACAAGGTTTAGCCTGGCCTGTTAATACCCTTAGAACATTCTTCAGCCAACACCATGTTCAAAAGGTTTTCTCTACAAATGTAAAATCTCAAAAGAAACAGGTTATATGGTGTTGGAAATTAGCTTTTCCTTTAAAATTAAAGTTACTGCTTATTTTGTTGCACATTTAACTCCTGCACTGTTATTTATCTAATTTCTTCATGTCTATGTATTTGAGTCTATGTACATGTTTGAGTGTGGGTATGTACACGTGTGCACATGTGCTCCCAAACACTTGTGTGTGGTGGGTGAGTGCGGAGTGTGCACAGATGAGTGTGTATGTAGAGGCCAGAGGCTGGCAGTAGGCATCTTCTGTAGTGGTATTCTCTCCACTGTATTGTTTTAGACAGTCTCTCACTGGACCTCAAGCTCTTCAGTTCAGTTAGAACAACTGATCAGCAAGCTCTGGGGATCCTCCTGTCTCAGCCTCTCCAGTTCTAGGGTTATAAGCAAACTCTGGCATGCCAGGCCATTTATCTGTGTGCTGGGAATTGAACTCAGATCTTTATTCTTGTGTGGCAATCACTTTACCACCTCCCCAGCCCCTATATGGGACATTTTTAGGGACAATGATGATCTCAACTGAACAGCCATGGTCTACTCCTAATCACAGCTGCCAACACTGTTTACACAGTTTTGTAGGTTAGTTGTGACTGTGATACTTTTAACCTGTGTTCTATAATCATCTTTACTTTTACATATAGATTGAAATAAAATATACTTTACCCAATTGTTAAGATTTTAATTATGAAACCTTTCAGAAAGGAATATTTAACTATTTTGATGTATTTTCTCACGCTTTTAGATATTTCATCCATTTCTCTCTGTCTCTCTCTACCTAGTCAATGGGTTGTGTGACATACATCTCATCAAATGGTAGTTAGGTTTATGAAAAATGCAGAAGAGAATACAATAATGCAAAGATTGTGGGTCTGGTGAGGCAATTCATCCCAGTCATAGCAGTATTCAAGAGGCTGAGGCATGATGATTGCTGTAAGTTTGAGACCAGTTTAGGCTTCAAAGTTAATTGCAGACTAGCCTAAGCAACAGAGTGAGACTTTATTTCAAGAAAACAAAAACTAATAAGCAAACAAACTTATATTCACTCTTCACATTGTGAGACCTGGGTGAAAGAACAGGCCAGAGATCGACAAATAACTGGCATGTTTTCAGCTCTCCACCACATTTACTCAGGCTGTGCAAACCCAGGCAAGCCTTTGGCATTTTGGTAGGAGCTCAAGGTGTACTGGCTGGATGTAAGAATCAAGTCTGATCATGTTACTTGATCAAAAGGTGCAGCTTTTTTGTCACCAGGATGGGAATCTGGACCATATCCATCGAATTTGCTTCTGGGCCTTCCCTGTGCTTTCTATGGTGACTCCCTGCGGGGAGGGAGGATGCTGTGTCTTCATCTCTCCCACAGAGAACTTAAGTAGGGAAAGAGTGGCATGCACCCGTGCCTGCATCAGGTATGCTAGAGAAGCAGAACATGAAGCCAGGTCCCCAGGACTGCTGCTTCCAGCAGACAACTCACTGTGACAGTCTTGATCTTACTTACCTATAAAATAAAATACCCCATCTTAAAGGGCTCTGAGCTAAGAATGACAGGCTACCCCAGGATGGGATGGCTGACAGAACCCATCTCTGTATATGATGACTACTAGAATTTGAGCTCCTGACAACCAACAAAGTTAAAGACAATGAACATTGAAAAATGTCTTCAGATAAATTGCATCATAGGAAAACCAACTCAATAGCAGCAAGAAGAAAGGAGTACTTTATTGAATGTATTTATTTAGATGTGATATTGTATTATATTACTAAGGAGCTAAAATTAATTTCAACAGTAATATAAATGGATTGTCTTGAACACTCATGAAATATGTCTTTATTGCTGTTTCACATAATTTTTCATAAAAGATAAAAGTCAAATTTGGGCTCCTAAGGCTTGTCCAAATAAAGAATATTTCCATTTATCCAATATGTCTTCATAGTTATGATAGCTACATAAACTGATTTATTAAACATCACTGTTTAAGTTCTATATTTAAAGCATACAGGCTAAAGCTAGCAAAAAAGAAAAACATACTCAAACTCCCAAACTTAAATGTGCATCTTGTGCAGCAGATGCAGCGGCAAACAAATCCAGGATTTCAAGACCAGAGCTGAGTCTCTGCTTTAAACCAACATCAGCAGTAGGCAGTAATCCTAGGGAAAAAGTAAATTCCATAAATAAACAGACCAATTTTCCTTTAAGAGGAGAGCTAATTCTTTTCAATCTACTTTTTTTATTACACTATTTTCCCCTCTATCTACTTAGCTAGTATAAGGATAAATTTCCAAAGCTGCCTGGATGGAAAATAAATAGATTCACTGTTTGTCTAGAATTCCAATCTTTGCAAATGTAAATCAGTTCAAGTGTCCCTCATTTAAACCTTTAACTTTACAGAGCATTAGAGGGTAGCTTTCACTTCACCATTTAATCCATCCACTAAGATTTCTGCCCGAGCATCATTCTGAATTGACTACCTGATAAAGAATGACCACCACCAAAGGTCACAGAGGTCAATCTGCGTAATTACAGAGTTGTTCTCAGTCAACTCTACCAAACACTGCTGTTTGATTGTTAAATTGTTACAATTAAATATAGATATACAGATCTCCCCAGAGTTACTTTCTTGTTAAATGTACTGGAAATAGCACAAACATTTACCTTTTACCTGAATTGTGTCTGTAGTGTCACCCACTGGGAAACTATATAAAAAGAGCACTTATTAAAAACGTTACAGTCTTGCACTTTAAACAATGCTTCATAAACTAAAATGCATAATTAGGTTCTGGGAGCTGGTTTTATTTATCACATCAATATGAGGAGGTTCATCCAGGTTACTCTGTCTTAATGGGAAGCATTCTAGTAAGTGACATCTACTATTTTGCAGCTGGGGACTTTGCCATGGAGGAAAATAGCTCAGCCTCAATATATTTGGGCACCTTTCACAGTAGGCACTTCCAAATTATTAAGATTTAGTCACATTTAATAACAGAGTTAAAGGGAGCCTGGAATAGAAAACTTCAATTTCCTAATTCATTGGTTCACTGTAGTACCTTTTACAGTTTGATTAATTGGACAAAGGACCAGTATAAAATCGTTCATAATCATGACCAGTAAAAACTGATATGATATTTAATTTACTTTGATGAGGGTGTATGTATCTAATATTTTCTTTTTGCCAATGTAGTAAGGAAAAGAAAAAGAGAAAGGGGAAGACATAAGGACTATCACCACTGGTGTCCGAAGTGTCTACCTTGCTGTTCCTATGATGTTTATATAGGAAGGTGAAGTTTACACGTTGTGTGCAAGTGTTAATAAGTGAAATAAAACAATTCTAACTTTTATAATGAAAGTAACTTCCTAAGACAGTCTTTTGGATTTTAGTAGTATTAACACATTTTATGTTTTTATACTTTCAGATTTTGTGTGGGAGACAAATTTTTCTTAAAGAATAACATGATCCTCTGCCAGACAGACTACGAAGAAGGCCTAATGAAAGAAGGTTATGCACCCCAAGTCCGCTGATCCATTGATATCATCCCATAACAACACAAAGCACTACATTCTTTTATCTTTTTTGCTCACATGTATATAAGAATTGACCCAGGAACCTACTAAATAGGGTAGTGGTAGGACAGCAGGATGGCCATATGGAATCAAAGGCGGACTGCATCTCTATGTAGTGAAATTGCCCCAGTTCAAGAGTTGAATGTTCATTATTAAAGAAAGAAAAGTCATGTATATATTGCTGGGTTTTTGCTTGCTATTCGTTTTTGTGTCACTTGGCATGAGATGTTTATTTTGGACTATTGTATATAATGTATTGTAATATCTGAAGCACAAATGTAATACAGTTTTATTGTGTTACCATTTGTGTTTCGTCTGCTTCTTTGTATTGTTGCATTTAGTACAATCAGTGTTTAAACTTGCTGGATATTTATGCTTTCTGTGTCTACCAGCTATTTTCAATGAGCTGTACCTTTCTAGTAAGAATTGAAGAGAAAACCTCACTGATGACACACAGATAAAGCAAGACTATCAACATTAGAAATACAAAAATAAATAAATAAACACACGCAGAGCAGTTAGTGACATCCAATTCTTATGGCTACTACAGTTTGGTGTATTCATGTTCTCATGATAACCCCCTATTTTCAGGGGACTAAGGATCAGCTTTAAAAAAATGATAAAGATTTCATCTTAAAGCACTTTCATTTTATACCAACGTGCAAAGTGCCATTTTTAGAATCACTTTAACACTTAGTAATGTCCTTTTAACATCTGTTACTATGTTCCTTACCTTCACTACAGATTGATTCTACTTTTCTTTTTTCAATCACCCCCTATGTGAACTAGTGCCTTTGGGTAGTATGTAAACATTTTTCCAAAGGGTTACTCTAAATGAAAAGGTGTTGCCACAATTATGACATAATTTTCCAACTTTTAAATTTCTTATAAAAATGTTGTCCAGGTTTCTCTCTAGGAGATGGACTTAATGTCTTTATAGTTAATGAATTGATGGCACTGAACGGACTTGAGAGTGAATCAAGAGAAATTAGGATGATACCATTGAGACTATGATGGCATTTGAGTCAGACAGTGATCTGCTCACAGCAATGTCATTACAGGTATAGAATCTTATAGAAGAGAAACAAAGGGTTCATAAAAAGTTGAGAACTGTTTAGTGATTATGTATTTCACCTGACATTTACATGTTCAGGACACTTTGAATTTGGCATGTATCGCTTCCTCAGCCCCCATGTTCTTTATCATCTTCCTACTCAGATTATGTAACACAGGCTAAAATCTAACATTTCAATTTTTTATGGTGAAGTGCTTTCCCCTTATTTAAATGATAGCTGATGAAGAAGAATGTTCTAGAAACAGAAAATGTGGGAAATGATTACTTAAATTGCAATTAAGGAAATAAAACCAAGAATATATGGTTCCTTCCTCTGTTCACACTTTGTTATTTTGGTTTTGCATTCTTTGATAAAATCAATTTCCCACAAATCCACTCCATACAGGCACTGTGAACCTGTTCTCAAGCAAACTCCACACTGTGGGATTTCTTATTTTGTTCTTCATCACTTGTACAGGAAATGTCTCCCACTGTTACTTGTATTACATATTTTCCCTGCCAGTTTCTGCATTACAGCTGGCGATGAAATGTTCTACCTACATTTTTGGTCTGGGGCCAAAATATTAAGCTGGAAACAATGCTGATGTGTCTTTGAATCATTATGAAACATAAGTTTATTAAGGAAATGCATGCGAATCTGAATATTGCCTCATGAAAAAAATGATTCTGTAAAAAGTCAATGAGAGGCACATTTTCTAAATGCTTCATTGTTAAAAGAGTGGGCAAGTCCCACTTGCTCCAAATTTGAGGTAAGATGAAGAATTGTAAAATTATCCATTTGGAATCCACAAGGTGGTTCTTATTTTCCTCTCAGCCCCCAAAATTTGTTCTGTGAGAAGATAAGACAAGCTTAGCTTAGAACATAAAATCAAAATTGGGAAAGATGACACACAAAGATGACAGCAAAAGCAGGGGACACTCAGCAAGGGAAGGGGACACTCAGCAAGGGAAGGGGACACTCAGCAAGGGAAGGAGACACTCAGCAAGGGAAGGGGACACTCAGCAAAAGCAGGGGACACTCTGCAAGGGAAGGGGACACTCAGCAAGGTAAGGGGACACTCAGCAAGGGAAGAGGACACTCAGCTAGGGAGGGAGACACTCAGCAAGGGAAGGAGACACTCAGCAAGAAGTTTTCCTCACATCCTTGTAGGCTCTTTTGACAGTCCTTTACAGTTTGCATGAAGTTTGTCTGTATGGTTTTCAAATGATCCTCAGTTTTTCACATTAAAATGAGTTTTCATGTTATCTACAGCAGGTCAAAATACGTGTCAACTGGGAACAAACTTCTCCTGATTTCTGAAAGCTTTTCAACCATCCTTGCCTTCCACAAATCAAACAGAGTCAGAATAGCTTTGGCTTAATCCTTGGGGAAGTTGCTCAGCTGGACTAGAGATTAAGGCCTTAATCTCTTTAGATTACCTTTCTTCTCCATAAAATTGTGAACCAAGACAAGGGTGAATTTCCAGCTTTAAGATGTTTTCCAGTTAATGATGACAAGTAGTAGCAGTTTTGACTGGAAGCATCAAGCTAGTCATCCTGAGAACACAAAGCCCGCCTTTTTTTGTCAGTTCTCTATTATTATTATTATTAAAACTTTATTTATTTTACATTCCAACCAGTTTCTCCTCCCTTCTCTCATCCCATTCCCTCCCCCACCTCCTTTCTATCCACTCCCACCCTCTCCCTACCCGTATCCCCCCAACCCTGTCCACTCCTCAGAAATGGTAAGGACTCCCATGGGAGTTGTTGTGTGGGTGGCCCTTACATCGTGGTATCTGATGCTCCAGTAGGACACCTGGACAGAGTTCCAAAAGTTCACAAGCTGAGAAAGCTCTCTTCTCAGTAGGCATCTCTGTAGACTTCTCAGGATGAGGGATCAGGTCACTGCCATCCCACCAGTGCCTGAGCAGAACAGTAGACCAGTGTTTGTAATTCCACTTTCGTTCATTTTCCTAAGTATATAGATTCATATTTTCAGTAAAAAGGGCACTCCAGTGTTTCATTGCACTCAATTAGCAAAGACAAGGATGGTCTGAAAAAAATATGTGCTGTCCATGTGAAAATGAAAAACTTCCTTTCTAAAGGTGAATCCCAACAAGCACAAGGAAGTTACCTCAGCTGCTCCTTCCAATGAGAATGTCGAAGACCCCTGAAGTAGGAGGTTCTCCGCTATTTTACCTTTGTGGGAAAAATAAAATGGTCAAAAATGAAGGTAGCAATTTCTGGCTATGATCTTTTTGTGATATACATTTTAAGAGATTTTGCTGAAATCAACTGTGTTGCTTTCAGCAGACTAAATTTCAAATTTTTTAGAAAATGAATTAAAACAAAAGCATCAACTAAATTCTGTGTTTTCAAGAAAAGCATGTGGCGCTTTAACTGAAACAGGAGGGCAACAATGGAAACCCCGATAAAACCTACCGTTCACAGACAGTTTTGTTCTAACTATCACATGAGGCAGACTGCTCTTTCAATCGTCACTTAAACCATTTCACAGAAATGATGCAGGCTAAACATGTTTAGTGTTCACTTCAGTGAGTTGCAAAAACAATCTGCATGTTTATTGTAATAGGCCATTAACAGAGAAGACAATTTAAGCAAAAGCCTTTTGATCACTACTTCTTAAAAATGCCATCATATGTGGTTGTTTTTTTTTTTAAATGTGATTTTAATTCAGAGTAAGAAATGAAGGATTAAGACAGCCACTATTTCCGATGGACTTTACTGAGTGCTTACTGTGTGTCAGGCCTTGCTCCGTGTCCTTAGTTGCCTGTGGACATATGGAGACAGATCTCATGTATCCAGCCCTTTTAACTATGTCTCTTTTAATGTCACTCATCTTAAACTTACTCATAATGAGCACACAAATATGAACATCTTCTAGCAATGTAGCATGTCATTGGTGTGAAAGCCTCAGAAAATATCTCAAGTAATCAATGTGTTCAGAGAATTATCTTACCCAAATTACTCATTAACTCAATAGCACATAATAAAAAAGAACATCAATTAATTAATGAGTCACCCTCAGATTGCTTTGATTACTACTGAGCTCAGTTGGAACAGTGGTTATGAATGGAGCTATCTCTCCTTGTTCATTGTTTGCAATTGGGCCATGATTTGGCTGAAACCAGTTTCATATTTAGCACATGCCTGTAGGTAATTGTGTGATTAGTATCGTAAGTGAAGAATTCAGAGCGCCTGCTTCGTCCAAGAGCTTGGAAAAATAAAGAACATTCATTTTCACTCCAGCCTCCTTTAAAGTCAAGCTGTGACAGGGATGCCATCTTTCCAAAAATGAAGCTGTGCATTTATGATCAAGATTTAGAGTTTCCATACTGTACAATGTCTGAGTTAGTACTTAAGACACTCACAGGTGAGTCTTACAGTGCATTTGCACATATGAGATTTAATTTCAATAATGGCCCCATGAGACTAATATATACATCGCCAGTGCCAAGTTTAGAAATGTTTTCTTAGCCATAAAGGGTATTTGTGCTTTTGGTGAGCTGGGTCAGCGTGGATTCTTGGGAACAGAAAGCAATAGGGGGAGGGATTTTTAAAAAGAATAACCAACCAAATATGCTACAAAGTTACAAATGAAACTTTCTCAGCCATCTTGGTAAATGCCATTCCAGTATGCTTACAGAATAATTACAACAGTTCCCCTAGGTAAGTGAGAAACATCTGTTGGTAACACATAGCAGGTGCTAACAATTAAACATACTGAACTTTTAAAAAATGTTTTTAATTAAAAGAATTTTGTTTTGTGAAAAGAGGGAAAAACACATGTTAAATTCAAAGATACCCCTGGTTTATGCATCCACATCACATTATACACAAAATTGTAAGGCCTGTGTCACCCTGCATCATCTGTGGTTTCTTTTGGCTCAGATCATTGTAATCAGAACCGGACTATAATTCATCACACTTTTTACACAGTATTCTGAGAAGCTACATCCTGGTGAAATTGGTATGGCAGAGCTGATAACAGGGCATTTGGGTTTTATAGGCAAAGTGGCTGCCATTAACTACACCAGATTGACTGGGCACAGTACAAAGAAAAGAGAGGAGCCAGAGACATCGGGGGACAGGGAACAACCCATGTGTGTTACACAGTGTTTTCATATGATGTCCCTTTAATACCTCTTAATAACCCCAAGCAACACTCACTGAGCAACACCATGAACTGGGTGGCTTGCCATAACCTCCAAGTTATATAGAAGTATTTAAGTACTATATGCCAGTTCTAATGATTTTTATATTTATTCATTTATTATTTTGAGACTTTATTCTTCCAGTGTTACCCAGGCATGCAAATACTTGGCACCACACCCAGACTTACTCAAGGTTAAGTAAGAGGATGAAGCAGGGGGCCTGAGTGGAGGCCCTGAGGTTTGCACACAGGATTTCTGATGCTGGCCCTCTAGTAGTGTCACTTTCTTGATGGCAGCTGCTATCTTTCGGTTAGCATTATCACTTTTGTTTTTGGAGGCTCGAGGAGTAGCCGAGAGCTCTCCTAGAGGTCTCTGTTCGAATCTGTAGAGCCTCTCTAGCAGGACTAGAGGCCTCTTAGCAGAGCTGTGCTGAGAACAAGAGAGCAGTCTCAGTTCAAGAGTAAATGTGGACTGCAAACAGCCACTCTGCGCACCCGGATGAACAAGCTTCAGTGACTATAACTAACCGAGTCTGAGAAGTCGAGAAAATGTTGACTGTACACCAATATTTGATGTTTTATGGACCTTCATAACATGAAGTAAGGTCGCCTCTGGAATAGCCACATGGGTCAAGCTAGGCTCAAGCCACAGAGGCTCTTAGGGTACTGGGTCCATGTCAATGCCAAACAGCTAAGGACTGTTTATCTTAGAAGTACAAAGCAAGCCACACAGAAGCAATAGAAAATATGGCAGATTGTTAGCCACATTATCCAGAGAAAATGTCTTATTTAAATGTCTGTGGTAATCCAGAGAGAGCTCTAAGGCATCCCTGTTTCCACGGCACCAGATGCCAGCAGCCTGCCCTCCCCACAGTCACTTCCACATAGTGGGGTCATTTTGAATCTGTCAGTCATATTGTTAGTTGGGTGGTCCTAATGGGAGCTTGAGCCAAATGAATCTTCAGTGGTTTTGGTGTAACACTAGAGTTTAAGTAGAAGGGCTTAGAGAAACATGATTAAATTGAATTGCAAATTTCACAAAACTGGAGAAATGGCTCAGTGGGTAAGAGTACTTACTGCTCTTGCAGAGGACCCAGGTCACTTCCCAGCACCTATAGGATGGTGTTCTGATCTAGAGGGTTCTTCAAGTCTCATGGACCTTGCAGAAAAGTTTTACACATAAACTCATGAAGGCAAACACACATACATATAAAGGAAATAAGTAATTAAATCTTTAAAATATAAAAAAGGAAGGAAGAAAAAAGGAAAGGAAGGAAGGAGGGTGGGAGGAAGGGAGAAAGGGAGAGGGAGGGAGGGAGGGAGGGAGGGAGGGAGGGAGGGAGGGAGGGAGGGAGGAGAGATTGCACAACCAGAGTTTGTCAGATTGCCTCAGCCTTACCCCAAGTGACAATTCCTGTGTTCTTCTTAAGGGAACTGCAGTTTAATGTGGAGAGTTACAGAGGCCAGGAAAAGCATAGAACTAGGTTGGAAGCACCTACTGACAGAGACAGAGGGTGGTAAGAAAGTATGTGTGCAATAATTCAGAGTTCTGTTGGAAGGAGCAAGGGAACTTTATGAAAACATACACACATCACACTGATATACACATATACACATGCACATACTTATACACATGCATGTACTCATACACACACGCACATGCACACACATATTTATACATACACTCATACACAGGGTCACCTATCATGATTAGCTCTATATCAAGCATCTGTTATATATTTTTAATTCTGTTTGAGAGCACTTGTATATGGAACATGCTTGCTACTGTTTATTTTTTAAAGCTCAATTTATTAAAAATAAAATTTTATAAAATACAACTATCAACACATTTGTACACCCCTGCTACAGCTAACAAAACAAGCACTACCAATGTAACACGCTAGCTTTGACCACATAAAGCTTGATCAGAGTCTTAGAGTCTTCTAAAGATTTCAATCAAATTCTCCCTAAGAGTTGTGTGACTTAAAATAGACAAGAATTCTCACAATGAGTCAAGAACTGTTTCTACGTATTTAAAGCTGTAACAAATGTCAGCAATTTAATTGAATATTTCTACATTTTGCTTCTGACTTTGCTGAGGCTTCACTAACTGAAATTCTTTTAAAGTGTTAGAGTTCACTTTCAAGGAGAGTTTTATGCAGGATCTATGTTGACTGAATGAATGCTGGTTGAGTCAACCGAAACGCTGTGTACAAAATGATTCAAACTTAAACATTAATTTGGACAATAATGCAATGGTCATATTTTTCCCTGTTACATCCCTAGAATGTTTTGAAGTTCAGATCTTTCCCATGTGTTAAAATTTTCTGTGACCCAATGCCCCACAAAATTGATATGCATGTTCACGTTGGTAGAGTCTTATGATGACATTTTAGTATCTAATTAGAAGCTATGAGATCATTTAGAGATTTTTATCCCCTAAGAAATAAAGACTTGAAACTATGCAGTCAAATTTCCTAATAGGACATTTAGTGAATCCCTCTTCTCACACAAATTATTGGACCATCTTTGGGATTGATTACCATGCATTACCAGGCATGTTCTTAGTGCCCTATAATTTAACAATTCTCTACATACAATCTTTTCTACTTAAAATGAAGACAAGGGCTGGGAGTGCTGGCACTTACCTTTGATCCCAGTGCAGAGTCGGGCAGATTTCTGTGAGCTTGAGATCCACTTCATCTACATAGTGAGTTTCCAGCCAGGTTACAAAGTGAGACCTTATCACAAAACAAAAACCCAACCAAACAAAACATCCTTTAAAAAAAGAAGACAAAATGCCAATATTTACTGTATAAGTACATATACAACCAATAGAAGTAAAAGGACACATATTCCATTCCATGTAACAATTTTACATCCATTAGTTTTGCAAACATTCACAGTCTCTATACTTTCAGAGACTGGGGTACAATACAGGTGATTCAGTAGTAACACATTACGATCTAGTATTCATGTGATGGTGGTGGTACCGGGGCTCCACACAGAGTTCTTATTGAGATGTCAGTCAAAAAGTTTGTTTTAAAAGACAACGCCTTAGTAAAACCAGGGAACCAAAAGCACAAGCCTTTTGAGAAATGCAGAGTGCATGCAGCAAGGCAGAGGGATGATGAACACTTGGAGAAAAGGGAGCTCAACCTGAAAATTGCAGGGTACAAACGAACATGTTGTAAATAGCAAGGACAGAAACCACTTACACTGAGGCAGCTTTGGCATTAAACAATGTTAGCTGGACACTGAGAAGATGAGAGTGGAGGAAAAGGAAGAAATCAAGAGCGGAGCAGGAGACACAAGCCTCCACAGGAGGATTTGCACCCTCAAGTCTGTTTGACAAAATTATACATGTGCTATGCTGCTACCAGTTATGTGGACCTTGGTTATTTTGTAGGTAAAATTGATTATTTATTTTTTTATATATAATTTAATTTAATTTTACATATCAGCCATGGGTTCCCCTGTCCTCCCCGCTTCCGCCCCCCACTCCCACCTTTCCCCCAGCCCCTCCCCTCCATTCCCATCTCCTCCAGGGCCAAGACACCCCTGGGGATTCAGCTCAACCTGGTAGATTCAGTCCAGGCAGGTCCAGTCCCCTCCTTCCAGGCTGAGCAAACTGTCCCTGAATAAGCCCCAGGTTCCAAACAGCCAGCTCATGCACTAAGGATAGGTCCTGGTCCCACTGCCTGGGGTCCTCCCAAACAGTTCAAGCTATTCAATTGTCTCATTTATACAGAGGGCCTGATCCAGTTGGGGACTCCTCAGCTTTTGGTTCACAGTTCATGTGCTTCCATTCGTTTGGCTATTTGTACCTGTGCTTTTTCCAATCTTGGTCTCAACAATTCTTGCTCATACAATCCCTCCTCTTTCTCGCCAATTGGACTCCTGGAGCTCCACCTGGGGCCTGGCCAAGGCTCTCTGCATCTGCTTCCCTCAGTCATTGGATGAGATTTCTAGCAGGACAGTTAGGTGTTTGGCCATCTGATCACCAGACTAGGTCAGTTCGGGCATTCTCTTGACCATTGCCAGTAGTCTACAGTGGAGGTATCTTTGTGGATTTCTGGGGACATCTCTAGCACTTTGCTTCTTCCTATTCTCATGTGGTCTTCATTTCTTAATTCAAAGTACATTTAAATTTTAAGCTACATTTGGGGTGTGTGTGTGTGTGTGTGTGTGTGTGTGTGTGTGTGTGTGTGTGTATTTACTTACATGCCACAGAGTATATGTAGAGGTTGGTTTTTGGAGTATGTTAAACACAATGTATGGGAAACAGTTCTTGGTTCTTTCCTTCCAGAATGTGGGTTTTCAAACACAGGTCATTAGTCAGGTTTGCCCACAAGCTCCTTTACTATCTGAACCATCATACCAGCCCTCAAAATATACTTTTCTTAGTCTCAATGAGAATTTACATTTTAATCCTCCAAAAACCATCTTTAAAAACAAACAAACAAATAAATGAATAAGCATTTTGGCTTACAGCCTTGGCTTAAATCACTGTCTTAGTTAGGGTTTCTGTTGTTGTAAAGAGACACCCTAAACATGGCAACTCTTGTTAAAAAAAAAATAATAGTGTAGCTTACAGATCAGAGGTTCAGTCCATTATCATCATGGTTGGACATGGCAGCATGCAGGCAGACATGGTGCTAGAGAGGTAGCTGAGAGTTCTACATCTTGCACAGACAAGAGGAAGTGGTCTATCTCACTGGGCATGGCTTGAGCATATATGAAACCTCAAAGCCTGCCTTCACAATGACACATTTCCTCCAAAAAGACTGCACCTACTCCAACTCCCATTAGTGCCACTTCCTTTGGGGGCCATTTTCTTTCAAACCACCACATTCCACTCCCTGGCCCCCAAAGGCATGTAGCCATATCATAAAACAAAAGTGCATTGGTCCAACTTCAAAAGTCACCATAGTCTATAACAGTCTCAACCATGTTTTAAAACTCAAAGTTTAAAGTCTGTTCTAAGGTTCATGCAATCTCTTAGCTATAATCCTTTATAAAATCAAAATCAAAAACATATCACATATTTCCAACCTATAATGGCACAGGATATGCATTACCTTTCCAAAATGTAGGGAAAGGAGTGCAGTGAGGAATCACAGGACCAAAGCAAGACAGAAAACCTTGTGGACAAACTCCAGACTCTGCATCTCCATGTCAAATCTCCAACTCCTTTCAACTTCATTGACTGCAACAACTACTTCTTTCTCTTCGGCTGGTTCCACTCCCATTAGCAGCTCTCCTCAGCAGGGATCCCATGACTCTGGCATCTCTAACATCATGAGGTCTCCAAGGCAATCCAAGCTTCAACTTCTCAGCTTCACACAATGGACTCTCTACTAGGTCTCCGTTCAGGGTCACCCCTGACACATGCCTGGCCTCAGCAGTTTTGTTCAATGACATCTTCACCAGCTTTCTGTTTTCCATTGTTTCCTTCACTGCCTAAGCTTGCCTGTCCTTGAACTTGTTCTATAGACCAGGCTGGCCTCAAACTCAGAGATCCATCAGTCTCTGCCTCTGGTGTGCTGGGATTAAAGGTGTGCACCACCACACCCAGTTCTAAGCTTTTCTTTAATTCCTTCTCACAAATTGGAAGCTTAGATGGGTGGGATCTTGCCCTGAGGTCACCACTCCCTTTATTCCATTCTTAATCTGTTTATCTCCCTGAACACAGGATTTAGCTCTATTCCACTGCCTGATGCTCTTTTTCTCCTCAAATTTTACATTTTGTAATTTATCCTACTCAGCTTGCTACTTTTCATTATAAATCTTCATTAGAGTTACCACTAATGACACATGACAGTGTATGTATCAGTTAGCTATGAGATTTCCTCTGCCAATGGAATTAATCCAATACTCTTCACTTCATCCTCAGGTAAACTCCTCAGACAAGGGCAAAAGGCAGCCACTTTCTTCACCAAAGTATCACAAGAAATATTTCTAGGCAGAGTACTAAAATTCTCCTCTGAGACTCCTTGAGCCAGCCCCACACAGTTCAAATAATTCTCATCGCCCACTGTCTTCCATTCTCCTCCTAGTATGGCCCATTAAGCAGTGCTTAAAGTATTCTATTGATTTCTTAACCCAAAATACCAAAGTTTTGTTCTTCCAAACAAAAACATGGTCAGGATAATCATAGCAATATACCAATCCCTCGTACAACTTCTGTCTTAATTGGGGTTTTTATTGCTGTGAAGAGACACCATGACCATGGCAACTCTTATAAAGGAAAACATTTAATTGGGTGGTTTATGTTCAGTGGTTCAGTCCATTATCATCATGGTGGGACATGGTAGAATGCAGTGCTGGAGAGGTAGCTGAGAGTTTTACAACTTGCACAGACAACAGGAAGTGGTCTGTCTATCTCACTGGGCATGGCTTGAGCATATATGAGACCTCAAAGCCTTACAACACAGTGAACACACCTGCTGGAACATGGCTACAGCTTCCATTAGTGTCACTCTCTTTTCAGGACATTTTCTTTCAACCCACCACCACAGCAGACTCATAAGAATCCTGCAAAGTCCACGTAATTCCACTGCTAAGTTTCGTCATCTGTAGAATGAAGTCAGCAGTATCTGAGCTGTAGCACTTCACTGGTGGTTGAATCTTCAATGACTCACCCTAATGTGGACCTCACCATTCTATGTGCTGGGTGGGATTCCAGATTGAGTGCAAAGAAGAAAGAGAACTGAGCATGAAGACTCATTACTCTCTGCTTCCTGACTGTGCCTTGCCATCTTTGCCATGATGGACTCATTTACCTGTGGTGATATATTGTGTACCCCAATAAAGCTTGCCTGGGGTTCAGAGGACAAAGCCAGCCACTATATTAAACATAGAGGCTAGGCAGTGATAGCACACGCTCTCAATCCTGGCATTTGGGATCTCTGTGAGTTCTAGGCCACACTGGGAACAGAACCAGGCATGGTGGCACATACCTTTAATCCCTGCTCTAGAAAGGGAGGAAGATGGCAGAGCATAGAAAGGTATATAAGGCATGAGTAAACAGAAAGGCTCTTTCCTGAGACTGAAGATTTTGTAGAGGAAAGAACTTGTGGCTGACTTGCTCCACTTCTCTGATTTTTCAGCTATCACTCCAATGTCTTGCTTCAGTTTATTTTTTATTAATAAGACTATTTAAGATTCATGTTACACTTCCCTTTTATGTGAGCCCTAATAAGCCATCCTTCCTTAACTTGCTTTGCTCAGGTGTTTTGTCAGAACCATGAGAAAGGCAACTAATACAGATTCCTATTATATGAAACAGTTCCAAGGTAGAGATTTGCAGTCAGTCTTAAAGAGCTATCTAGAGATGGAGGGATATGAGCGCTTATCCAGAGACTACCCCAACTGAATTCCACAAAGGCGTTAGTTTCATAGTGGTCATCTACCTTCTGGATATGAAGCTATAAAAGATGATTGAGGTTGGAGAAGTGACAACCACTAGGAGTTCCTACCGTCCTTACAGAAGACTCAAGTTCTGTTCCCAACACTCAAATCTGGAAGCTCATACCTACCTGTAACTCCAGCTCCAAAGGATTCCATACCCACTTCTGGCCTCTGTAGGAACCTTCCTTCACACACACAGCCAGAACCTCTGAACACACATGAGATAAAACTTAAAAAAAAAATTCAAATGCAATACAGCATAACAAATGTCTCATTTCAGGAAAACTTACTCCAACAGAAATGAACATGGTGGACTAGGGATGGGAAAGTGGGAATGTTGATAGTCTGTGTAATGGATAGCTGTTCTGCCTATGACCTTGAAGCACCACCTCCTAGAGATGTAGCAGATAGCTACTCTACCTGCCTATGACCCTGTACCTGCCCCTGAGGCATGGTCTCTCTGTGACCCTTAAGACTTCAGATGCACATAGGCATTCTTCTCTTTGCTCCCTCATGGGACTTAGATGTGGGACTGACTCAGACAGCCAGAACAGCATGAGACTTTGCCCCAACATTTCAGAACCTGCACAATCCTGTTGTGCACAGTGAGTTTTTCTCCCCTAATAAATTCCCTTGCCCTTTAAGCAGACTCCATGGATTTCTCACCTTAGGTCTCCTCAAAGGGGAATTAAAAAAAATTTGTGGGGGTTTGAATGTAAGTGGCTCCCATAAACTCATAGGGAGTGGTACTATTAGGAGGTGTGGTCTTTTGGGCGTAGGTGTGGCCTTGTTGGAGGAAGTGTGTCATTCTGGAAGACAGCTTCGAGGGTTTTTTGTTTGTTTGTTTGTTTTGTTTTGTTTTTTTGTACTCAAGCTATACCAAGTGTGAACACAGACTTCTCCTGCTGCCTGTGGATCAAAATTTAAAACTCTCAGCTCTTTCTCCAGCATCATGTCTGCCAGCATGCCCCCATGTCCCACCATGATGATAATGGACTAAACCTCTGAAACTATAACCACCCCAATTAAATGTTTTCCCCTATGAGAGTTGCAGTGGTCATGGTGTCTCTTCACAGCAGTAGAAACCCTAAGACACTGATGAAAAACATAAGCACCCTTTCATCACAGCAGCCATTTAGGGCTAAAAAGAGAGGAAGTAGGACTTGGAAGATACTTGTTTGGTAGAGTTCTTGCCCAGCATGCAAGAAAACCTAGGTTTGATCCCCAGAATCACAAAACACCAGGCATAGTGGTTCATGTTCACGATCCCAGCTCTCAGGAGGTGAAACCCATGGATTAGAAAATCAAGTTCATCATTGGATACAAAGCAATTAAGGCTAGCATGGGCTACATGAGAATCTTCTCAATAAAATATGAAGTAGAACAACAAGAAAGCACATTTTTAGCAAATGTGATAGTTACCTGAATATACCAGGAAAAATGGAGTTGGGCCAAATGCACCATGTTACAGTTGATGCAGCAAACACAGGGAAGAAACAGTAAGGAACACACCCTCTCTATGACTCCTTGGGTGTAAGAAACACTGTATTTCATGTCAGAGCACAGAGGTATATTCCTCTGTCAAAAATTCTTTGCTCTGGGCTGGGGAGATGGTTCAGTAACACAAAGCACTTGCCACTTGAGCTAGACAGCCTGAGTTCAAGAAGTCATGGAAAAGGGTGTGGCAGCAGGCACCTGTAACACCAGCACTCCATGGTGAGATGGAAGGAGACAGGAGAATCAGCCAAAACGTAAAATACAAAGAGATAACATCAAAACCCTGCCTCAAAACAAGGCAGAAAGAGAACTGATTAATAGGAAGTTATCCTCTGACCTCTACATGGGCAACATTGAATACCTGTGCCCACCACCAAATAAATCATCATTTAAAGGATTATATGAGTGTCTAAGGGAAATAAAATAGAAATAAATATTACTGAGTAGAATAGCAGGTGTTTTCAGTTCCCATTTCAATACTCTTTCTTCATTCATTCTTACTAATTGCCCATGGAGCATGCCTGAGAAAACAGTTCACCTACAGGACTGTGCTGTACCTGGGTATGGCTATATGATATCAGTGTTGTCTGTGGGATTTTGCAGCAATCAATGAAGACATTCTGCACACCCATCACAGCAGGTGTAACACTCCTCTTCCTGTCTCCTTTTCTTTCTTTCTTCTTACTTGGAGTGCAAATGGAAGTTAGGTGCACCCACCATCTGAAACCCAGACGAGCAAGGGGATAAAATTGTAAACTGATAGAGCCTGGACATCAATGGCATTGTGGTACTGCTGGGTCAGGGCAAGCCTTGAGCAGCCTTGTACATTCATATTTAGTTTACCTCTGGATATTCAGCCCTTTGTCTGGGCAATGCCTTGCCTCTTTGACTGAGTTTCTATTACATCCAGCCAAGAAAACCTTGAGTGATACACTTGGTTTACAGAAACCTGGGAAATTGTGTGGATACATTTTGGATTTGCACCCAAGGCTGATTTGGAGAAAGAAGTTTTGAGGGGAGTCATTGTGACCACAGCCTTATGGCTTCATCTCTCCTAATTTGCTTCCCTGATAACACAGGGGAACCCTAATCTTCTAACAAGAAAGCAGTAAGGTTACATTTCCAGTGTCTGTGTCTTTACTATCAGCTTACACAGCCTTGAAAGCCTGCACTGACTCCTCAACATCAATTAAGCACTGACTATTAGAATATTATAATTTATCTAATTTTACATGTGGTCATTAGAAAAGGCTGAGGTCTTATTAGACTGTCATAAAACAACATAGGAAGAAGGATTCAAGAAACAGCAGAGGTATTTTCTAGTCATTAGTTGGAACCACAGACAGATCAGAGAGAAAGCCATTGTGCAAATGTCAAGCCACTCAGGGTTATTTCACCTTGAGGAGATAATGTCAGATGCCTGCTCTGGATGTAAGGAGGTTCTCCTGCCCTCCCCACCAAGCCCTTTCTGGAGATCCTCCTGTAGATTACTTCTATAAGCTGTCCTCTGGTCCTTTGGGAAAAAAATGTTCAAATGAAATATTTATTGTATTGATGTAAATGTGTTATCAAAATCCAGATATTTAATTGGATTTTTACTTTTCCACTTTTTAAATAAAAAGATAGTGGTGGTGTTACATAAGAAGCTGGATTTAAAAATAATTATTTTATATAGAAAAGTAAAGTCTCCCATATCACTTTGTTTTCCTTCTCTAGTACATAGATTACTTAAATGTATGTAACATATTTGTGAAATTCATTAATTTTATTTTTATTTGGTCATGGACCCAAATTCTGGCTTCATTCATACACTCCTTAAGAAAACTCTATTTTTTAACTACCTTTCAAGCCAATCTTCTATTTCAATCTGTCCATGTTCAAAGTGCTATAGATTCCTCTGTCTGTACAAAAGATACTTTAATAATTAACTAACTCCCAAGGCATCATCTCAAGAGCATTCTCTCTCACGCTTCTGGGAACACTTACTCAGTACTTTCTATACACTAATCGCTGTGGAAATCCAGGAACATGCGGAGAAGAGTGTGGTTAGTGCAGAGAAAAGACACAAAAATGCCAAGATACATAGGACATTTTCTTTAACCTTTAAGTAGCTCCCAGCATGCAGGGAAATAAGGGGAACGTAGATCCATGGCATGACAAGTGTGAGCAGGGTTTGCTGGAGTAAAGAAAGGGAGTAGCTACAGCAGGTTAAGGGAATTGCAACTAGCATGTAAAGGAGTTGTACATTATTACACTGCAATAATGGGGGCTGGAATGTGGCTCAGAGTTCAAGAGCACTGGCGGTTCTTCCAGAGGACCTAGGTTTGGTTCCCACAGCCACATGGCAGCTCACAATCAGTAACTCCAGTTCCAGGGGATCTGATACCCTCTTCTAGCCTCTACCAGCACAAGGCACACGTGTTGCACAGATATATACACAAGCAAAACACCCATATATATATGTAAAATATGTTATTTACCTTACAGCATAGTCATCTCTAAATCTATAGCACTTTAAAAGTGTATATGTTTGTGTGCTTGCGTGTGTGTGTGTGTGTGTGTGTGTGTGTGTGTGTGTGTGCGCGTGACCAGATATCCTGACTCAGTAGATCTGGAAACCCATCCAAATGAGGAGACCATTTATACAGAGGAGGAGGTGCCCCTAAGGACTACAAAGCAAGGAAGGCATGAAGACATGTCAGGTTAATATTTTAGGAGGTTCAGTTCAGGTGGCCTCTGAGGGCTGGCATGGTGATTGGGAGAGCAGCTGATGCCAACAAAGACCTTGAGGATGTGGAATTCTCTTGTTGTAAGACTCATAGAGAAGAGTAATTTTCAAAACACCTGGGAAGGAGATGACTAGAAGGTGGTAGTTTGTTTTTTTTAAAAAAGTGACTTTTTAGAACTAGAGATAGAACTTAGAAACACTACTGTTTATACTTTAAAAGAAAACTCATGTTCAGGAACCTAAAGAAATTAGATATTTGGGCAATTGGGTGATAAAGGCAATGCCCTTCATTCTTCAAATTTTATTTCTTGAAAAGACAACTGAATCACAGAACAGATCTTACTTTCATAAATGAAAAATGTCTTATTTAAACTGTTAGATCTGAAATGGACAAGAAACAATAAAGCTAAAAGATTAAAGAAATCAGAATGGTCTGTTACCCTACCTCATCCTATTAATTTTAATATGGCATCGTTTCAAAACTGTCTTTATATTTAACATCTAGGCAGAACTCTAGTCAGAATTACCAATGTTTCTGTCTTTATGATACTCAAGAACATTTTTTAACTGCCTTATTTCTCAAAACATTTCTTTCATATGCAGGAGGCTGGGGATATATTTTAGCAATGAAGAGCAGATGCTCTGCAGAGAATCTAGATTTGATCCCCAGAACCCACAAGGTGGCTGACAATCATCTGTAACTCTGGCTTGATAAGACTCAATGCCCTCTTGTGGTCTCTACTGGCACCAGGTGCACATGTGGTGCACACATACATGCAGATAAAACACTAACATATAACATAAAAAATAAATACATCTTTTCAAAAACTATGCAACTACAACTAATTAAAATGATAATTATAAAACTTTTGATTTCCTTTATTCATCCTGATTTTTTTCTTTCCACAACATGACTCTTACAGAAAAGTTGTTGATGATGGTCATCTTACTTCTGAGTATGAAATTTGAGGCAGGATTGAGAATGTAGCTCACTGGTGGAAAGCTTTCCCTAGACTGTGGAAGGCTCTGGGTTTGATTCTCCACAACTATGCAGGGGTTGAGGGAGAATCCAAAACATTAAATAGATAAGATCGCTTTTCTTTAATACTTTTACTTAAATGTCTCTTAAATAGCTCATTCTATGGACTCCATGCAAGCAAACTGGGCAGTTAGTATGTCCCTGGTGCCAAGGTGAGCAGCATGAGTGAGTGCACACCAGGGCACAGAGGTGCTACCGAGGCTGTAGCAGGAGAGAGTCGAGTGGTCCGCTTCAGCTGGCACCTCTCCCTCCAAGCCTAAATCCATTGTTTCACTTTTAGCCTTTAGTGGTTACAGATAAAAGGTGCCTAACAACCTGTTCTCTGAATGAGAAAACTCAAAATACTCACAGATCATCTCAAAATCATTCTTCATCCAGAATAATCCCCAGCCTCTGACCTTTCCTCAAAGGCCTTACTTTTCTAAAACTTGGATAATCTTGGTGACTTTTTTCAAAACATTTTTGATGCTTCTCACACACATTTTCAGTTTGTTGAGCTCAGGAGTCACAATAGCCTGGAGTGCAATATATAAGACTGATGTTAATGAACACCGTACTGTATATTGTTGATATTTTATAGATCATATATCAGGAGACTTTTTTCTGGTAAAATGAACTCTGATTCATGAAGTTTACTAACTCATGGACAACCTATCTTGTCCCACTATGAACTAGGTATATTGTCTGCATGTTACTAAGGAATTCAAATGATATTAGTGTGTTGTGGAATATTTACAATATGTTACATTCATTTTTAGTGTGGAGCACTTGTTTAATGATGTAAAGATGTGTTGCATTCTTTTATGCTGTTTTTGCTTAACTCTGTAAAGCAGTGTTACTTTGCTTGTCTAAAACACCTGATTCCTCCATTGAAGAGCTGAATGGCCAATAACTAGCCATGAGAGGGATAGGCAGGGTTGATAGGGAGAGAGAATAAATAGGAAGAGAAATCTAGGCTTAAGAGAAGGAGAAAAGAGGGAGAAATGAGAACAGGAGAAGGAGAGGAGGACATCAGGGGCCAGCCACCCAGCCATACAGCCAGCCACGGAGTAAGAAGGGAAGAAAAACATATAGAATAGGGAAAGGTAAAAGCCCAGAAGCAAAAGGTAGATGGGATAATTTAAGTTAAGAAAAGCTTGCTAGAAACAAGCCAAGCTAAGGCTGGTATTCATAAGTAAATCTCCATATATTTAATTGGGAGCTGGGTGGCAGGCCCCCAAAGAGGAAAAAACAACCAACAACATTAGTGTGACCTGATTTGTCTCTTTTATTTCTCACAAATAAGCATGTGTATCCACATCTTTCAATGTGAGAAAATACTGTACAATTGAGTAAATCTTCTCCACAGATAATACTCTTTTGAATTCTCAGAAAGTCCCTCAAATTGCTAAGCCACAATCCCCAGAAATATTCTGCAGATTGTATTTAGTCAGTAGTTGTATATATTAAGTGCCAAGCACATAGCTAATGGTTGTGGGAGCTACTTATTAATTGATGACCATAGTAGATGTGATTTTTTTGCTTCAGGTCAACTTGGAGGAATCTGAATTTCAGCTTCACTGGGAGAGTGGTAAAACTGAAGACTAGGAGCTAGGAAGAGGCCCCAGAGGGTGTTTGCCGTGCAATCATGAGGGCTAGAGTTCAGAATGCCAGAATTCTTGGTGGGTGTGCCTGCCCATATGTAAGTCCAGCTCTTGGAGAACAGAGAGAGGGGATCCCTGAAGCAAGCTGGTTCATTAAACTATCCAAACCAGCAAGTTCCGGGTTCAAGTGAGAGAACCTGAATCAACATATAAGGTGAAGACTGATCCAGGAAAATGGTGTCTACCTTAGCAATCTCTCCATATCTATACCCTCACTAGTGCATGCACACCATATACACACATACACACAACACGTACATGTACACCATATACACACATACACATACACACCACACACACATGTGCACACACACACACACACACACACACACACACACACACACACACACACCACACACATACACACCACACACATGTATACCACAAACACATCACACACATACACATCACACACACATGTACACTACACACACACACACACACACACACACACACATATACACCACACACATGCAAAAACCCTTTTTTCAAGTGACAGAGAGTAGGCTATTAGATAGAGGCTAATAAGAAGAGTTATTTAAGACAATAAGGATACCAAAGAGAAGGTCAAAATAGAGTTATTAAACCAGTGAAAAACCAAAGACCAAAATTAGAAGTCAAAGTTCTCAAAGTATGAATAGTAAGAACACAGGGAGGTTTTAGGGTAGAGGGGACTATACCTATGATAATTCAGAAACTCATGCAGCTAATTTGTCTGAACCATCATAACCAGGTCCATTTGTTTTCAGGAATATGGGAACCAATCTCACAATTGTTCAGAAAAAAAATAAAAAAAGAAAAGCCTATTAGTCTATATGTTTATTTTTGGGATTAAAACTCACAGCTCTGTATCGTTTGATACAGGAAGATTAGTACTGTCTTCTCAAAAAGTCTCAACCCTTGTCCACACCAAGAGTCATTCAGACTGCTTTTTTTTGTTTTGTTTTGTTTTTTGTTTTTCGAGACAGGGTTTCTCTACGTAGCTTTGAGCCTTTCCTGGAACTAGCTTTGCAGACCAGGCTGGCCTCGAACTCACAGAGATCTGCCTGCCTCTGCCTCCCAAGCAGCCTGCATTTCTTGTGTCTTCCCACACATGGTCCCCCCAAAATACTTAAGGAAGAAAGTGAGACACACACCAGAAGTGCACCTACCAGATGGAATCCAGCCAGTGTTGTCTGCTGAAGTTTGGTTTGAATCTGTGGCTTTAAAGAGGGAAGAAATATCCATTTTTATGAGAATGTAATGCCAGAGAATCCTAGGAGGAAAGGGCATGCTGAAATAATCAGCATCTTTATCTCAAACACTCCTCTCAGATCACATCACTTCCTTTCAGACAACCCTTTTTTATACATAGATTAGATTATGGTTTGCATATGTTTATCATTCAGGGTTATTCTTTTGACTTGTTTTTATCACGATCCCTTCATTCCAAACTGCAAGCCAAAGTTTGTCTTCATTTGAGTTGACCTCAGTCCTTTCAAATAAAAGGCTAGAGGGTTCTGCAGTCCCTGAAAGAGCAGGCATGGGCCCTCTACCTCTGCAGGTTCATCTTCTCACTTGACCATAACCTGCCATATGCTCCAGCCACACTGAATTCTGAATTCCTCCCTCCCCCCTGCACGGGCCTGCTCCATGACGCCCTGTTCCTTTCCATGTTGTTTGCTTTGCTGAGAGTGTTCCAACTTTTTTTTTTTTAATCTCCCTGGCAATTGTCAACTCCCCTGCCAAGCGTGTGGTGGAGAGAAATTTCAGCAAGCTGCTGTGACCCTGCAAAGCTGAGACAGAGTCACACTTGTCACTTTCCTTCGTGTTCACACTCATCCTCTTGAGGCCAGTTGTAATACCCTTTGCATCCTTCACTACACTAAGTATTCCTTAAACGTTTCCCAGAATTGAAAATACCACCTAGTGCATGCTAAGTGCATAGCAAAGGTTTATTGAACGCCACTCAACACATTGGATAACCAGTTTCCATTCTGGAATGCTGACACAATCCTAGGATCTTCAGATCAGTAGTTCATGACCAAAGTATTCAGTGAAATACTGAAGAGGTCCAAGAGCTAAAGAAAGAACATTCGGCATAAAATGTACCCGGGAATACAGGGAGGCTCTATTTTTAATCAGATGTCCCTGTTGTAACAAGAGCCAAATGAGTGGCTGGGCACCCCAGAGGCTTGGAGTGAGGAATGCTGTAGCAACACGGGTCCCTCAACCCCAAGGCTGCTGCAAACCACGACACCGTCATCTTTTGCGTATCCCCAAGGATACTAAACTGGAGTGACAATCAGGAAATATCAAGCCCTGTCTTCTTGATATGCAAACGCTTTATTCATTAAAACCAAGCCCAAGAAAGCAAACCTGGAAAACCAGACTCATTCCCTCACATAGAGTGAATGAAGCCCCAACAGCTCCCGAACATGGTGGCTTCACTTCAGGTGATAGAAGGGGGCAAGTCTGCGAGCGAGGAGGTCCTGAGCCCCTGCAATGGGTTCTCTTGAGCGTCACCCAAGATTCAACTGCGAGGCACATTTCTTTCTTACTCATTTTATTAATAATCTGAGGCTGGCTCTAGGTGAGCCGTAGAAAAGCTTTAAGCTGGGTTTTTAAGAATATCTGAATATTGAGACAAAAATCTATGCTTTTTATTCTTTCAGTATTGTTTTGTGTACAGAAGATAAAATAAAACGAATAAGACATTTGTAAAACAGAAGTCTTATTAATATGCTAAGGTGATACCCAGTGAAGAGGGGAAAGGAATCCTCTGGCTAACCTTCCCTCCGGAAATGGCAGAATGCCAAGTTGTTTGGAATGAGAACCCATGACAGAGAGGAACCCTTGGCAGACCCCAAACACTCCCCCCTGTGTTTAGCTAAAATGGCTCTTTTCCCTGATGATGGCATCGAGGCTGTGATTCTGTTCAAGAGTTCCCTGTTTCTTTTCTTCCTGTGTTAAAACAAACAAACATCACACATTAGTAAACATAAGTAAAAAGTATCTCTGGCCTAAAATTAAACTCATAGCTTTGGTGGATCATTAAACCACATTTACAGATTCTTCTCTTGGACTGATCAGAAGTTGTGGGGAGCATGCTAATTTTTTTTAATGTCCAACAACCATTTTAGTTCAATTTCTTTGACAGAGACTAGCCCAGACTCAGAGAGATTGAAACAACTTACACTGGTAGACTCGGTGCTCTCACGTGCCCCAGGGTAACAAGGAATAAGATTACAGTGCTCCTGCACAGAATGGCAAGCGGAGAGACAGTGTCCTGCCCTTACCAGAGGCTTCTTGAAGCAAAACAGCTTCAGGAAACAATATGGACTGGGGAAGCCGCTCTGTGCCCGCTTGAGGCTGCCATCATGTTCCTCTCTGTCCTGCCGACCAGCAGTGGAAGACACAGGGCCTGTTTACATCTCAACATAGGTAACTGCCTGGCTTTGAATTGGGGAAGCTGCAGGCATCCCACACTTACTGGAGGACACAGGAGATGCCACCGGCTACTTTCAATTGGAGCCTGAAGTTTTACATTTTAGGACAGTAAGGGAAGAGCTTCACCTGTTTACTTCAATATTGACGAAGGGAGAGCCTGTGGCCCCTTGCACTTGTTAGTACTCACTCCTTATACTTACGTGACCCATGCAGCTGCTCATTTCAATTAGCCAAGGGCCAGCCTTGGCATTTACTCACAGAAACAATGCTTCACTACGAAGAGACTTTGTGCATTGGTACTGGCCTGTTTCCAACTCGCATTTGGCTTCTGCACATTCTACCAACCTGGTTCCCTGAGTGCATGGTCATGCTGGACATTTGAGTCTCTCAAAGCTAAAGCAATTCTTCTGGTTCGTTTACCGGTTCCTTTCTGATTTCCTTCAGAGATACCATTTTACCATGTCTGTTCTACACCTGTATTTATTTATTCTCTCCCTCCCTCCCTCTCATCCTCCCTGTCTCCTCCATACACAGTGACACTCACAGAAAGACATTTGCTACAGCTCTGACTTTATACCCTACAACCACAGAACAGCAAACAAATAGAAGAAAGAAAAGGAGGGTAATGGTGTGAAGAAACCTTATTTATCAAATAAAACCGTAGCCAAGTAGGAGTTGCCCAGCTTGCTTCTCTTTGGCTTCAATGCTGTTTGCATTTAAACACAGTCGTCTGGTTGAAAGGGATTTCGAACCCTCCCATTGCAAATAATCACTATCATTCTCCCTTGGGGGTGTTTCCAGGTTATATGTGCCAATAATGCCGTTGCCTGTGTTCCATGATGAGAGCCTCTAACACAACTTCATTACTAAAAGGACAACTGTTCTCTGCTCCTCTTCCCTAAACCTACCAGACATTACTTTTTTCCATATGAATTATATTGAATGTGACCTTTTATGACATGCCTAAAAGATGCTTAGGGACATTTCTTTATTCACTTTGCAAGTCCTCACTGTTGCTGGCACAGGCAATTTATCACCTCATGGGCAAAGACCATGTTCTTCCTTTAAGTGAAGTTGTAATCTTGCTGGGAAACATTTGATATATGCCCAGTGCTGAAATTTTCCTTCATTCAGATAATGAGGGGTGAATACCTTCAAATTACTTACCTCTTATATTACACTCAGTGAAATATCTCGCTCTGGCCCATGGTGGAGAGGTCCTTTCCTTTGCTTGTTACAAAATGAGCCAACCCATTGGGTCCATCTGGTGTCTGTACAAACATTCCCCATGTCTAGGAAAGACAGAAGTGTTTAGCAGTCTCCCCCGCCTGTCAGCTGACCTCAGTGAATAACTTATGTCCCATTTGCATGAAGATGCACTTCCTAGGATCTCATTTCTCAGTCTGAGTGTTTATATATTTTGTAGGAAGGAAGATTCTAGAAAACGCCTAGATTTGTATAGATTTATTTTACCGTCAAGTTCTCTATGTTTAGTTCAGCGGCCAAATTTGTATTATGTAATGAAGCAACGACTGGAAGCAGGGGTACCAGTGGTGGCAAAGGATGGAGGAATATGAAGTAGAAGCTTCACATTTTACAAAACAGAGACTTAAAAAAATAATATTCTACTTAACAATTGTGGATGAGAGCCCATCAGCAACACCTTAAGTAAATCTTAATCATGTTTGAATGTTAAATATGTAGGCCTAGGGAATTAAAGCCAGTCACTCAACTGCTTGGAGTACAGTTCTGAGAACTTAAGCTCCATTCCCAGCACCCAGGTGAAAAGGCCAGAACGGTAATCCTAGAGCAGGAAGTCAGAAACAGGCAGAAAAGGGGACCTGTCGGTGACAGTGAGGTCCCAGTAAGAGATTCTGTTTAAAAAACAAGGTAGGCAGCTCCTGTAGAACAATACCCAAAACTGAACTTTGACCTCTACAAGCACACACATGAATGTGCATAAAACCCACACAGACACAAAGCTCAAAATGTGCTGTTTGTAGAACAGTAGACTGTGTATACAACTCACTTCTTATTGATGTGTTGCATGCAATTTCTCTTTCATACTCTGTCTGGCTTCAGTGCAACTTTAACTGAAAACTGAGACACAGCTCTGTCTCTCCAAGTGACAGAGTCAGTTCATTCTGTTTGCTGAGGGTGGTGAAGATGCCCATTGCAGACAAAGGCTTGGAGTGCCTCTGCTGTTTGTAGAGACTCATAATCAGATGGCTGAAGTCTTCTCGTTTCTGTGTGGGTGACTCACATAGCTAATTGGAGTCATGCCAAAGAGTCTCTTTTCATACCAAAGCAGTTTGGGGAAAATTATATTTATTTGGATAGTTTCACACTTTGAGTTTGATTTCATTTAAATCAGTACAAATTTACAATTACAGATTTCCAACTTATTCCATAAGCAAAATGCCAACTCATTTGTGTTCTAACAAATAACACAAGCCCAAACATTTTGCTGAGAGAACAACTGGTCCCAACTGCACCCTTTTCATCATTTAGCAGCAACAATAAAATCTAACAGTTGCCCCTACTAATATTTACCAACCACCTCTTAAATAGTATATACTACTAGGTGCTGGAATTGCACCAATGAAAGGAGGTTTGGTCTCTGAATGAAGAGCTTCCTACTCTATTTGTGCAAACAGGTATGTCAAAATGCATAAAATGTGGTAGAGTAATTATGCACCAGTTACTCTCAGATGGAGGATTAGTAGTGAATTGTGATACTAGCCTTGTGAACGACCTTTATGGAAATGTATCATTTTCACTATATTTTCAAACACCATTAGAGGGAAGGCACAGACTCCATTATTTTTTTCTCTTGGTGCTTGAATTAGCAATGTCAACTGGGCAACCATTTAGGATGCCAGAGAACTAAAACAAACCTAAAGGAACCTCTGGAATGAAAGAAAACGAGCCACTTGGAGAGAAAGTGTGTGTAATGAAACACTGTGGGGAAAGGAGCTAGCTCAGACTCCAAGTGCTCTGAAATGAGTAGTGGGATCTGAAATGAGTGAGAAGGAATGGATTCATGGGCAGCTTAGGAGTCCAGTGGATTCAGGTCTTTTCTTTCTGAGTCAGTGTGGCTGGAAATGCTCACTGAGTCATGTTATAACCAAGCAAGATGAAGTGTCCCTTAGGATCTAGTCAACTAGTTGATGATGCCTCCACCTATGCCAATGTCAGATAACGTGATAAAGTGCTGTTTGTCCTTCCAACCCAAACCTGAGGCTCACCCCATCCCCAGTCCATGTGTCTTCATCACAGATCTTCATGCTCCTGTTATTCATGGCAAACCTCCATATTGACTCAAGACTGAATGCCTTTGTAGGCCAACCAGTGAGAAGAATCCCTTGATGCGCTTCACTATTTTCTCTATTACTGCTATGTTCTCTACTTTCCTTTCACCTCCCACATCTTCCACTGGGATTTTCCACTTATCAAAGGCAATATGACTGAATTGATCACGTGGAACTGTCAAGCCAGCATTAGTTAATAATTCTCCTAGGAGAGCAGATAAATGGATGGTGGCCTTGATATGACAGTAGGAGAAAGAAAACACTTTATAAGTACTGGGTATTTTTTTTTATTTCGTCTTTTTAAGAGCACATATCATATCTGGTGTTAATCTGGACAGTGGCTTCTTTTAATTCTTATTGTCTTTGAGCTCTATATAAGGCTGCTTTCTATGTATATTCATGTTCCCAAATCCTTTCCTCAATTCTGTACTTCCAGCTGCCTAGGACAGAATGTCTCATGTGTAATTGTCTATGGGAAGTATGTCCAGTAGACATACTTGGTTTAGCCAAGACATAAATTTAAGTTCATTTCATATTCCTGTTTCTACAGACTTGAGAGACTGCACAGCCTCCTTAATCCTTCTATTCTGTTTTCCTAGACAGGAATATTTATACCTTCCCTGGCTATGCTGAACAGTATTTGGAAAAACCAAGTAAGGTGATATATGCAACGTATTTTTGTCACTGGACTGATTGTAAAGGCCCCATCAATGTCCAGGATTAGTTAGAATGAGCACAATAAATGTCACATAAGCTATACAGACAAGATGAAAAACCAGGAGATAGGTGGGATAGAGCCTCCTGATGACTTCCGATTCCCTTTGAAATATTCATGTAGACTGATAGTTTTAGCAACCCAATCCTCAGATGTGAACCAAGTGAAAAATTCTAGACCAGCAGATTTAGTCTTCTTATTTCATGTTGGGCTGGAGAAGGGTCCATGTATGGCCATAATACCCAAAGTAACATCACCTCTACACAGCTAAATAACCTGCTTCCATGCTTAATTCTTAGCTTCATTCACCACTTTAATATAACATTTCTGATCCTGGCCAATCACAGTTCCAAGGATTTTTTAATTGAATACTAGACTGGGAAGATGGCTGCATGGATAAAATACTTGATGCACAAGAATTCAGATGCTCAGAACACACAAAAGTGCCAAGTGGACATGTTAGCCTACCTAGGATCCCAGCATCAGGATAATGGACATGTTAGTCTACCTGGAATCCCAGCATCAGGATAATGGACATGTCAGTCTACCTGGAATCCCAGCATCAGGATAGTGGACATGTTAGTCTACCTGGAATCCTACCTAGCATTAGGATAATGGACATGTCAGTCTATCTGGAATCCCAGCATCAGGATAGTGGACATGTCAGTCTACCTGGAATCCCAGCATTAGGATAATGGACATGTCAGTCTATCTGGAATCCCAGCATCAGGATAGTGGACATGTCAGTCTACCTGGAATCCTACCTAGCATTAGGATAGTGGACATGTTAGTCTACCTGGAATCCCAGCATCAGGATAGTGGACATGTTAGTCTACCTGGAATCCCAGCATCAGGAGAATGGACATGTTAGTCTACCTGGAATCCCAGCATCAGGAGAGTGGACATGGGGTAAACCCAACTGGATAGCTAGACTAGCAAAACCAGTGAGCTTAGTGCTCAACTGTGAGATGGTATCTCAATGAATAAGGTGGGCAGTGACTGCAGAAGACTCCAATATCAACCTCAGGCCTACACATACACACACACACACACACACACACACACACACACACACATCACACATGCCACACATACACATCACACACACACACACACACACACACACACACACACACACACACACACACACACACACACACACACACACACATACACACACACACACACACACACACATACATACACATATCACACACACCACACATACACATCACACATACACGCACACAATACATACACGTCCACTCATGAAAACATGTATGTTCACACAAATATCAACAAACATACCATATACAGAGATTAAAATAACTCATGTTAACACAAGATTTTTTAAATTAAATTTCTTTCATTAATTTTACATACTGACCATAGTTTCCCCTCCCTCCACCCTCCCCTTTCTTCCCTCCCACTTCTCTCCTACTCCTCCCCATTCACTCCTCTGTCTCCACTCAGAAAGGGTAAGGCCTCCCATGGGAGTCAACACAGCATGGCATATCAAGTTGAGGCAGGATCAAGCTCCTCTCCCTGCATCAAGGTTGGGCAAGGCAACTCAGCTTGGAGATTGGGTTCTCAAAAGCTAGCTCAAGCAGCAGGGACAGGTCCTGATCCCACTGCTAGGAGACCCACAAACAGACAAAGCTACACAACTATCACACACACGCAGAGGGCCTAGGTTAGTCCCATGCAGGCTTCCTAGCTGTTGGTCCAGAGTAGGTAACTGCCCATGGGCATAGCTCAGCTTTTTCTGTGGGTTCCCCTGTCATGACCTTGGTTCCACTGGTTCTTACAATTCATCCTTTCTCTTCAGCAGGACTCCCAGAACTCAGCCCAGTACTTGGCTGTGGATCTCTGCATCTGCTTCCATCAGTTAATGTATGAATGCTCTCTGATGACAATTAGGATCCACCATACAAACAAACTGAAAGAAAAAAAAAATGATCATTTCATTATATACTGAAAAAGCCTTTGACAAAATCTAACACATTTTCATGATAAAGGTCTTAGAGAGATCAGGGATGCCAGGAACATACCTAAATGTAATAAAAGCAATATATAGCAAGCTGACAACCCACATCAAATTAAATGGAGAGAAACTCAAAGCGATTCCACTAAATCAGGAACAAGATAATGCTGTCCATTCTCTCCATATTTACTCAATATAGTATTCGAACTTCTAACTAGAGCAAGACAACAAATGGAGATGACCGGTATACGAATTGGAAAGGAAGAAGCCAAACTTTCGATATTTTCAGATGATATGATAGTATACATAAGTGACCCCAAAAAATCTACCAGGGAACTCCTACAGCTGATAAACACCTTCAGTAATGTGGCTGGATACAAGATTAAATTTTTTAAAAAATGTGGTCTTCATTTATCATGGTCTGTTATTCCTTGTTCTCCCTTTCTGTTCTTGATCCAGCTGGGATCTCCTGCTCCCCTAAGCTCTCTTTCCCTGGAACCTTGCCCTTCATTACTCCCACTGTCGTCCAGGTTGTTCATGTGGATCTCATCCATTTCTCTGTCATTGGGTGATCCCTGGGTCTTTCCTAGGGTCCTGTTTTCTAGGTAGCCTACCTGGAGTTGTGTAGCAGTCTAGTCATTTTTGTTTTACATTTAGTATCCTACTATGAGTGAGTACATACCATGTTTATCTTTCTGAATCTGAGTTACCTCACTCAGGATGATTTTTTCTAGATCCATCCATTTGCCTGCAAACCTCATGATGTCATTGTTTTTCTCTGCTGAGTAGTACTCCATTGTGTATATGTACCATATTTCTTTATCCATTCTTCAGTTGAAGGGCATCTAGGCAGGAAGAAGAAAAGTGCTAGAGAGGTCCCCAGAAATCCACAATGATACATCCACTGTAGACTACTGGCAATGGTTGAGAGAGAAAGCCTGATCTGACCTAGTCTGGTGATCAGATGGCCAAACACCCTAACAGTCGTGCTGGAACTCTCATCCAATAACTGATGGAAGTGGATGCAGAGATCCTTGGCCAGGCCCCAGGTGGAGCTCCAGGAGTCCAATTATCGAGAAAGAGGAGGGACTGTAAGAGTGTGAATTGTTGAGACCAAGATTGGAAAAACACAGGGACAAATAGCGAAACTAATAGAAACACATGAACTATGAACCAAAAGCTGAGGAGCCCCCAACTGGATCAGGCCCTCTGGATAAGTGAGACAATTTAATAGCTTGATCTGTTTGGGAGGCAACCAGGCAGTGGGACCCAGACCTGTCCTTAGTGCATGAGCTGGCTGTTTGGAACCTGGGGCTTACACAGGGACACTTTGCTCAGCCTGGAAGGAGGGGACTGGACCTGCCTGTACTGAATCCACCAGGTTTAAATGAAACCCCAGGGAAGTCTTGGCCCTGGAGGAGATGGAATGAAGGGGAAGGGCTGAAGGGAAGGTGGTGGCAAGGGTGGGCCCTCAGCATGTGTATGATAGTTGTGTAGCTTGGGGGAGGACAGGGGAACCCATGGCTGATGTGTAAAATTAAAACACAAATATAATAAATAAAAAAGGAGAAAAAATTTTTAAAAAATCAGTAGTTCTCCTATATACAAGTGGGCTGAGAAAGAAATCACAGAAATAATGCCTTTTACAACAGCCATAAATAATATAAAATATCTTGGGATAACACTAACCAAACAAGTGAAAGACCTGTATGACAAGAACTTTAAGTGTCTGAAGAAAGAAATTGTAGAAGATATCAGGAAAATGGAAAGATCTCCCTTGCTAATGGTCAGTAGGATTAGCATAGTAAAAGTGGCCAAGGACCAAAAGCAACCTACAGATTGAATGCAATCCCCATCAACACCCCAATACAATTCTACCCAGTCCTCAGAAGAACAATATTCAACTTCCTAAGGAAAAACAAAAAACCTACAAGATTTAAGGATACAAGTTCCAATGGATTTTGAAATAATTTCAAAAATCAAACATCTCTAAATTATAAAAAAGCAAAACTGAAATTGTAGACCTTGTAGGGCTTTAAAATATATTCTTTATCCTGTTCTGGTATGTTTTGAAAATGTTATTATTACTGAGTGAATACAAAGAGACAAGACATAAGATAGTGTTGATACAAGTTGTAGAAGAGCTAGTCTCAACATCTCAAGATGAATAAGGTATTTACTAATGGAACATGAACTTAAAAATGAATTGCCACCATTCTGTCTCCAACACTTAGTTTTATACCAGGAATTCTTCTCTTCAGGGTGGTTTGAATCAATGTTTAAGAATACTGCTGGACAGTGGTAGCACATACCTTTAATTCCAGCACTCAGTAGGCAGAGACAAGAAGATCTCTGTTGAGGCCAGCCTGATCTACAGAGGGAGTGCCAGGACAGCCAGAGCTGTTACACAGAGAAGCCCTGATTTGAAAACAAGCAAGCAATCAAGCAAACAAACAAACAAAGATTCAAACACTTTTGTAGCTAATGATAGATGAAGCAGAAATAGCTTACCACAGATAGCCTTTTTTTACTCCAAGTGTCTGTTCACAGTAGGCAAGGTCTAGGAACAGTGGTAGAAAAATGGCTTAGTAGTTATGGGCACTTATTGCTCTTGAGGACCTGAGATCCATTCCCAGCACCATGTTGGTTGGCTCATAATGGTATGATCTGCATCCAGGTGATCTAATGCACACAGAAATGCATACATATGTACAGACATGCACACATACACAGAAATAAAATAATAAATCAATTGTAAAATGTGAGTTTAATGCAACCACTGCCAGAGCCTTGACTCTGACTCAGGAATACAATCTTCATGACTCAGTTTTTCCAGGTTTTATAACTCATGGCAGTTCTTGGTCTAGTAACTATCATTTTTTTATAGAATCATTAAGCCAATTTGCAGGATTTATCTCTTTTAGACTTGTGTCATAAGACTGGTTTATTATTATAACTACTTTGACTAATTTATTGTTGTAAAAAGAATCCATATTTAGGAGTTCAACTCTTTTTTTTATGGATAGGCCCCAACAGTGAGATTAAATCATATTTCTAAATTTTAAACAAAACCATTCTTAGTATCAAAATCTTAAATTGTTTGTGTGTTCGGAGTTTTATTTGATTTTTTTTCCAAAGGAAAATTTCCTAATATTTCCCTGTACCAAGTTCCTCATGTGTGGTCTGATTTCTTTCAGCATCCTGGTGAGATCATTCCAATGAAAAGTTAATGAGATTTTTCCAAGCAACACACCCGCTCTAGGAGACTGGACAAGAGAAAGCAAGGAACATCCTAGATATCAAGCCAACTCTAAAATGAGTTTTGGGCAGTTAGCTTTATATGCAGGTAGCTTTATCTGCACAGCACATGGGTCCTGCCTGTAAAGGCCAGAGGAAGGTATCAAATCCCTTGGAACAAAGAGTTATAAACATCTATGAGGACTGAGAACTGAACCTGGATAGATCCTCTGGATGAGCAGCCAATGTTCTCAATTGCTGAGCCAGCTCCCTAGCCCATGGTTCCATAATCTGTAAATGTTCTTCTTCAAAAATGTCCTTATCTGTGATATTCAGGTGACTGACTGCCTTTTACCCTATCTCTTAAAACAAGGTGGTCAGCACCAAGGAATAACACTTGAGGCTAGCCTCTGCCATCTACATGCATTAGTATCTTGGAAGGAGGATTCAGGTATAGGTACCTCAGTGATGGGCTGTGTGATTGAGAAGTGTAAAGTGTCTTGGAAGTTTGAGTTCGATTTTGTTGAAACTGACCTACACTAACTATGTGAGATCAGCTAAACAAGTTAAACAGGAACATGTTTGTTCTCCAACCACTCCCTCCCACCTCTCTCTCTCTACTCTCTGTGTGTGTACATGTGTATTTAAACTGATATGATCCACTCTAAGGTGTTTCTCTTCTCTTTGAGCCTGAATAGAAGTCTGGAAGCACTTGGTCTTGATGTTGTCAGCAGCCACAGTATACTTTTGTTCCACAACTTCCTTAATCTTGAGGGAAAACACACTTTTGGACAATAGAGCCTTTTATTCCTCTCTGTTATTGTTTTGGAAATGTATTTTTTTTTCCTGCTGACAAGTTAACCATTTCTCATCTAAAGTGTTTCAATAGAGTCATGAAGCTACTAGCCTGCATGAAGCTTTATATTTACACATGTTAATTTTCAAATTCTTATAACATCACAATTCATATATTCTTCTGTGAAGCAGAAAATTTCTGTCTTCATTTTTCCACAATAACATCTTCAACTCTAGTGCCAGCTAAAGAGTAAGATACTTCCATCAAGTCCAGTGACATGTTCTTTAAAAGCAACTAAAGTCTGAGCACAGGAAAGAATTGAAATGGTCATAAGGAAAGGATTCAAAGATTCATTTTCTTGCTTGGAAAGAATTTATCACTTTATAGGATACAATAAAAGGAAATAAAACTGTTTTTAAAAAAATTAAATCATACTGTATTTAAATAGAAATTCTTTTCCAAACACCAGCACTCACATGTTCTGTACTTCTCACAGGTCTCAGGACACAATGCTTTGGGAGCCCTCCTCCCCTGCAGCATGGACAGCATTGGCTAAGAAATGTGTGGTGTGGATGCTTATCTGAAAATAGGCTTCAGTCTTGATCACTCATAATGATTACAAAATGATTATGAGGAAACAAGACCTTGTTCCAAACATAAAGGACAACTTCAAGGAAGAGATATGGGCCAGTTTCCAGAGATATTTAAACAGCATGCAAAATGGTATCAAAAATGTTTCATCTTATTACACAGTTATAAGATTTTTTTTAATACTACAGCATCTTCAAAATTAACACAAATGAATAGTCATGGCTATACATTGATGATACCATTGTGAGCAATACTAGACACCAAACCATCATGGAGGAGGCAGAATTTAGGAAAGTGATAGACAAATATGCAACATTCTGTAGAAAATTATCACTGATTCTGTATTGCATACCTAAATATTTCTTTTGAACTTTCTAATTTGACTAAAGAGGACGCTGGCTTTCTGGGGGAACCCGAGCAGTTAGCAAAACAGGGAAAAATTTATAAACAGTTGGTCATAGACCATTCTCATGATGGTAAGAAAAACACCTTTCTGTTCAAGCAAGTTTAGGTGAGACCTGAGGCAGGGCATAGGATGACTTTAATTAATTAATTAGGACTGGGTTGTGGTTTTACTGTTAAATTCAAATCCAATGGTACATTTTGTTAATGTATTTAATTTCATTTTCAGCTCCCCTGTTAAAATATGCCATACATCTTTCCAACTTAAAAAGCATGCATTTTTTATTAACTTGTAGATAATTATGACTAGGCCCAAGAAAATTTCCAGGCTAGCATTTAATATCCTATTGCTGCTATGGAGAATGTTCAGGTGTATAAATGAGGTGCTGTCTTGAGATACAGTTTATATAGTTTGATTACTTTTTTTTTTTAGACTAAGGGTTTTATAAGGCCAAGTTTCTCTAAAATGGAAAACATTTTTCTTACAGTCATCGGCATACTAACAACATTCATATCTTACAGCCGTAACAGGATTGAAACCAGTAAATCCACATGCTTACTATAAAGGACCCCTGATATTGAACTAGCAGATTACAAAAAAAAATAATTCCCTCAGCCTGTGTTATGAAGGGGTTAATTATGAGACTTGAGATAAGGTGTTCATACATCCAGGCACTTCATCAAGCCTTCGAGTCAGGAAACAAGGGAGACCAGATGAAGGGGCTAGGGATAATAATGATGGCAAGTCCTGATTTCCCTAGAGGTGAGCTGATCTATGGCCACAAGCAAAGAGAAAAGGCTAGAAGGTACTATAACATTACCTTGGAGTACTTAACAGACTCCAAAGCGGTAACCCTGTGTCAAAAAAAGGCCCATCATCCTGCTCCTTTTAGGTAAAAGAGTTATGCCCAAGTACAAGAGGGGAATTCAAAATTCACATCTGAAATTAAAGAGCTGAGAGGTATGATTTAACAATGCTCAAAACTCAATAAGCCAAAGATAAACAGCAAATTAGATGACTCAATGTCAGGAGGAAAAAAAAAAAAAAACATCTTCCATCGATCCCATCGTCAAAAATTAATCTGCCTGAGAATGCCCTCTGCTCCAATGCCCGCACTGACGAAGAGGGGAGGAACGGAGTAAAGCCCATGTCCGTGTGCTTCACCTTCGGGCTAGACCCTGATTACATTCTCCTGTGAGACATTTCAGCATGAAGCGCCTCTCATGTTGGGACTGCAAAATTAAATTGCGATCAATACTTTACAAAAATAATTGGGGAAAAATGTTCAGAAGTCGGAGCTGCACTGTGTGGCCACAAACATATGAAAGTTATTTTTTTCCCCTACCTTTCTGGGGGTTATTCTGCAGGATAGATCAGTTCAAAGGTGTCTCTTGACAATAGTGTTCTCGGAATGGTTTCGCTCACCTTGTTAGGGAGTTTTAAAAGCAGAGGAACACTGACAGCCTACCAGAGGCAGTGTCTTAATGCTGGATTCTCTTTCCTTTCTTTGGAGTTGATAATCTGAGCCCACAAATTCTTCATGTGTCCTCTCACTTTGACGTTAACTTAAATTTCTTTGCAAATTAATTCTCATCCTTAAACAGAAAAAGACAAGACAAAAAAGAGGAAGGAAGGGAGGGAGGGAGGGAGGAAGGGAGGGAGGGAGGAAGGAAGGAAAGAAGGAACAGGAATGAAGGAAAACCACCCTTCCCACACATACAGAGTCAATTTAGTAGATTTAAAATTTTTCTTCCTCGATTTGATTCTGAATCTCTTGATACATTTAAATGCTAGACACTGTGGTTAAATTTTAGGTAAACACATTGAGTCAAGCTCTTTACTGCCCTGAGCAATGCTTAATATTCAGTTTTTCCTCCTTTTCTGCCTCTGAATAAGTTTTTATTTTTGGCAAAGATTTATTTTTTAATCCATGAAAAAGAAGAGGAAGTGGAAAATGTAAATGCTTCTGTGAAATGGTGCTTCTTCAATAAGTGGTCATTTTGTGTTTGTTGTATAGAAAGTTCAAAATATTGTATTTTATAATTACATTTTTGGAATCAGCATGGGTCTTGACGGATTCTTATTCGTGGCTCTGCTATTCTGACAAGATGGTCTACTGATTTTCCTCACATGAATCATTTGTTATGCCCCAGTCACACGTGCAGGGAAATTAAGTTGCTGCATTAAGAATACACCACACAAACCATACCCAAGAAGGTTGTACATAGCTAGTCAAATGAAGGTACCTAGAGAGGGCAATCAATGGCTTCCTGTCATCCTGGCGAAGAAGGATGGGCTGCATGCTGTCCCAGAGAGCAATGACAGAGTAAAGAAACTGAAAGTGTGCTTATTAGATGTGCAGGTGACAACACTTTGCATTAGACAATAAACACTGAGAATGAAGTGACCTCCTCTGATGAACTTACATTCCCCCCCAAAAATAGGGACAAAGTGGGAGCCTTTGGGGGGCACCTCTAAGTGAAGCAGGCAATTCGTCTAATTTAGATGGGATGCATTTTCAATTTCAACCTGAATGTCTTCAACCACTCTATATGTTTTTGAACACTTTTTATACGGATATTGGCATCAGAAGACAGAATGCAAATGATCATCACCACATGTGCCACGTGTGTGTAAACACATGCCTATCTCAGCCCTTACATACTAACCATTTCCTTTCATCTCACTCAGTCTGGACCCCCTCACAGGGCCAGCATTTCATAAACTGCACAGTTCCCCCATGACAGTGCTGACTCAGTCAGGCCTGACTGTTACACTGGCCTCTGTGTGTCACATAGGCTATGGGCTAGAAGTTTTCTCTGAGAAGACTGACATGTCCAGGACATCCTGCTGCAAACTTTTGTCCCATTATGCTTTCTGGTTAGCCTTCCCATTAGGCTATGCAGGAGAAATAAAATCAGGTGCAACACTCTGATTCAGTTAAAATTAACTATGTCAGACTTGATTATGCAGTCCCATGGAAAGCCTCAGAGAGGACAGACAGCTGATAAGCTATAGAAAAGATCACTCAGAGTCTTGACCGTGTGTCTCCAAATTTGGGGATCAGGTTAAACAATTCACAAGATGATGCCCATTCTGAAGTTGTTGAGTCAATACCACAAGGTTTGAGGTCAGAAAACTTCTGCAACGCTAAAGGGCAGAAGACAGCAAGGATGGTGGCTAATATTTCTGGGTGGTAAGATACCAGATGGGAACATTGCTTTCTAAAAGGACGAGGTGGGGTGGGCTGCTCTGAACTACCTTGTGCTTGTGGGTCCAAAACAAGTCAGGATCGTCCTGTGACAGTTACACTCTGAGATAAACAGATGTTGAAGAAAGGAGAGGAATGAGTGCATCACCCACTTCTAAAGCTACTTCAACTTTCTGCTAGACAGTGTTGCTGCTCTTGAGACCCAGAATGTCCACACTCACTCTTAGGCATTCTGCCACAGCTCTACATTCCTTTTGCTCAGTTTCTGTCAGAATTTGGTGGCTACAGTGAAGTAAACTCTGAGAATCTATTCATGAAAAAAATTGACCACAGTCTGAGAGTCCAGTACACACTCCCAAAAGAGATATACAAAGTCACTGGAGGGAAACAGAACAGCCTCTGTGCCAGCAAACTTCAAAAACATCTGATGTGACACATGAGATCTAACGGAAGACTTTTCTTTGGAAGCTAGATAAGCTAACTGTAGGAAACAGCCGTAGGAGGATGTCATAGACAAATTTGGCTCACATTCACCTGAGTGCAAGGCAGGGACAGAGCTTCAGCCAATAGATGCCTTCTACCCAGGACTCCTAGCCAAGTGGAGATAAGCCTAAGACTTGTAACAAATGCCCTTTGAGTCTTTCTGTTCTCTGAGCCTCTTATTGCTGATAGTATCTGAATATTTTGGTTTTATAACTGGATCCCTGAGTTCTTGATTAATGTGTGATTACCTCTGAGAGATATATTTTCATTTGATGTGATTGAGAAAAAAAAAATCAAGCTCTGTTCTTCAAGTTTTGGCAGTGGTATATCAACCAAATGACATACACCACAAAGAACCCTGGTTCAACAAAGGAACCAGGTAATGGGTAAAATCTCTATATGGGTAATTTTCTCAAAGTAAATGTATGCCTTACACTTGGGTTCCCCAGTTTATTCTCATGCATAATTGTATTAACAATTTTCACATCTGTAGTTAAGGCATAATCCAAAGTTTTTACATTGCCTCCATGACTAAACCTTTCACTGATACCTTCAAGACATGTTGGCCTTCTTTCTCTTCTACTAATGTGTCAAAGTTGCTGCCATATTGTATCATCTGTGTTTACTGTATCTTTTGTCTGAACATTTATTTTCCTGGTTTCTTTTTCTTTTTTTGTGCTTACTATATAGACCTTAACTGCATCTAAAATGAAGGCTTTTATGATTTGTGGCATTCTTTTTGATGCAGCTTCTTATCTCTCCCTCATCACATTGACTCTTGGATACTCTTTACTTATTATAGCTATTACTATCCAAAAAATTGCACTCCTTTCTTTTTTAAAAGCAATTTTCCTCCATAAAATGTACATTTAATGATAGCAATATCCTGCTCACATATGAATGTTTAGCCTAGAGGAGGCAGCCTGAGACATAGAACATTTAATTAGCTTATTTGTTTGTGTTTGAGGCAGCATCTTACCCTGTAGCCCAGGTTGGCCTTGAACTCATGGTACTTCTGCTTCAACTGCTGAGTACTGCATTTATATCTGCCTCAATGAGCATCTTGTACACAGATTTTTAGGGATACACTGTGGATATTGCATAAATACCTTAAGTGTTCCATTCTAGAAGGCACTGTGTTCTTTTATTTTGGTCAGATAGTAATATTACCATGGGACTTACCAATGACCCTGCTTATAAAACAAAATCAAAGAGTTCAGTGTGTGCCTCTCTTTGTCCAAAGCCAGTAGACATTTAGCTCTACAGAGGGCATGCTTCCTGTGTGAACGCTCAAGAGTGCCAAATGTCTGACATATTAGGGAATATTTGGATGAGAATAGCTACAGGACAAATGGCAGGGCCATGGATGAGCTGAAATTCTTGGGTATGTTTCTGGTTGGGTGGATAAGTGGCTTATAGTCCATGAAAGATATTTCATAGCTGACTTTTCTAATCTGGATATCATTTTGTAGTTTTAGTAAGTGAGGAAGCACCCTGTAACTGCAGAAAGGGCACAGACTCTGTAGCCTAAAGTGCTCTGTTTGCATTTAGCTCCAATACTTTCCAGGCATGTGCCATACAATAAGACCTTTAATTCTGAATTGCAGTTTCTTCATCTGTTGAGTAGGACTAGTCATATCTCCTGTAGCTGACTTAAGGGTGTCAACATTAAAGATCACAATCTGGGGGAAGAGGAAATAATTTTTATATAATGCATGTTATAGCAATTATGCACATAATGCTGGGGCACCTGCATATGAAGTTGTGATTCAGAGACATTTTTCTGACAGAATAGATGTCTTACCTGAGACTTGAGGAATTGAGTCAGTGTTAGTAGTGTGAGTATGGAATATATTCCAGAGTGATCCAAAAAGACAAAAAATGTGCAAGTAGTACATGTGGAAAAAAACAGGAGGAGTGAGCCATACATTGCCTGTGAAAAACAAGTACAGGGCTCTTTTGTGATGCTCTCTCGTCTCCCTCCCTCATCTCTCTTATGCCTTCCTACCTTGCTGAAATGAGGGTGAAGTAAATATACAGAATCATCATTATTGTTGACTGGGAAGAAGAGCCAGTCTTCTTAGGTCCCTGGGGATGGTTACGAATATATCCAGTTACTAAACATTCTTTGTGTCTTGGTCCTGGTTCTCAGATCTTACATCTAAATGGATATTCCTTAGTTTTCATCCGATTATTACTTCCTTATACCCAGGTTGCCTTGTTCTGAAACAGTGTCGCATGTAGCCTATATTTGAAGTAGGTCTTTCCATCTTAATTAACCTAAGATGGCTTGGAATTCTATATAGTCAAGTCTATATAACTTTGAGCTTTTTGAGTCCTGGAATGACAAGCATACACCATGAGGCTCACAGGGTTAGCTTCATTTCTTTTCTAGGAAGAAGGAACTCAAGGTAAAAAGGATCCTGGCCCATGTTGCCCCAAGACCATGTAGATGTCCATGACCCATGCTCCTGCTGACTGTAATGGGCAATGAAGATATTTTTGCTGTAGTACTGATGACTACAGATTCACAATTGAAAAAGGGGGACATAGGAGGCTTTTGTGACAACTCCAGCCCTACTCCACCCCCACCACTCACAAAAGTAACAGCCTAGACAGGAATTCATCAAAGAGAACTCTTAAAAATTATGATAGGGATGCTGAAGTGTAGCTCTTCATAATTTAGGTGCTTCTAGTGAGGATGCTGTGTGGAAGACTGGCTCCCACATGTATTTACCCAAAGAACCCTTGAGTAGAGAGGGATAAGAGATTTAGACAGAAGGACAGAGGGGAGAGAAACAGACAGAAACACAGGATAGCCTCGGGAGGGCCTGGATCATTATCCACTGGTCCCTCCTGCCTCTTCTAAAGGGTAATTTATAGGAATGCCATGGGGTGGAGCAAAAGACCTCCCGCCCAGCTCAACCAATCACCTAGTAACCATGCACATGGTCAAGCAATCCTCTAATGCAGCTCTGCTGGATAAAGCAAGCTCAGACCTCACTAGGAACCGTTGTGGGCCTCCACAATGCTGGTGCTGAAGGACTCAGTTTTCTTTAATGAACTGGCCACCAGGAGTTTGACCATGCTCCAATGAATGTACAGGCAACACAAATTGGACTTGTGTCTTCTTCTTCTTCTTCTTCTTCTTCTTCTTCTTCTTCTTCTTCTTCTTCTCCTTCTCCTCCTCCTCCTCCTCCTCCTCCTCCTCCTCCTCCTCCTCCTCTCCTCCTCCTTCTCCTCCTCCTCCTCCTCCTCCTCAGCGTTCTCCTCCTCCTCCTCCTCTACTTCCTCCACCGCCTTCTTCATTTGAGGAAAAGTCACAAGGGTTGGAGGCAAACCTGGGAGGACTGGGAAGTAAGGTGATCAGAGGGCATAGTGTGAAATTCCCAAATAATGAATAAAAATATTATATTAGAAAAAAAACATTCCAAAAAAGGGATTTCTTTCTGGCTCATAGTGTGAGGACACTATCCATCATAGCAGAAAGGCCTTGGCATTGGGAGCTTGAGACAGCTGCTCACATTGTGCCCATTGTCATGAAGCAGAGAGAAGAGTGTGTGTGCTCATTCCACTCTCAGTCCAGCACTCCAGCATATGGAACAGTACCTCTACATTTAAAGTGGATTGTTCTACCTCCATTAACCTATCAGGTTATCATGTTTGTGAGAGCACAATTATGCCCAGTCTCTTTAGTCTCTGCAGTCAGTCAATATCCTTTCAAGTTGACAATCAATAGTAAACATCACACCCAGTTTATATAATGCTGAGGATGGTTCTGGAATCAAATTTAGGGCCCATGTGCTTATTAGGCACTCATTCTACCAATGGGTGATATCTATAATTCATAACCAATCAAATATATTATTTTAATATGCATTCCATACATAGCTCAAAAGAATTTCTGTTACTTTCTCAAACAGCATGATGAAAAGATAACATATGTCAGTTCTATGCACACTGCCCTCACTGGCAATGATGATTTTAATTACATGATAGGTTAGCATTTAGAGGAAGTCCAGTGATGCTGGACTGAGTATCTCTTTACCTCAGTCCATGGCCAGAGATATGACTAGAAAGGCTTTTATCTTCCCATGTGACATCAACATCTACACAAGAACTCATAGAATCTGGTATCAAAGGAAAAAAACAAACCAATGTGGATTTGTTTTCAGGGGTGACAAGTCTACAGACAGGAAGATAATTATTTAGGGTAATCAACACTTTAGAGTTTAAAGGCACTTTTATGATGTTTTATTATCAGCAGGTGTAAGAAATAAAACGTTCAATGGACAAAGTTACTGTTGTCACCAAATGATACCATTATATTTTCTAATTCAGCAGAATGTTGGACTTGTGATTATATGAAGTTATTTTTAATTTAATCAGTGTGTTTGTCTTTAATTTGTAGAAATCTGGCTGGGTGTGGGGTGTCCATCTGTAATCTCAGAATTTGAGTGTACAGGCAAATGGCTCTCCATGAGTTCAAGGTCAGCCTGGCCTGTAGCCTTCACTCTAGGCCAGCCAGGATCAAAAAATAACCAGAAACAAACAGCTTCTAACTGTTCTTCAGGGTTGAAACTGTCCCGCAGAATGCCGTATAGTTCTGTCAACAGTTTCAACTCTGTCACAAACCCTGTTAAGGATCTATGCCGGCATCATTCCAGATCTACTCTCTGTGAGAACAGGTGCTCAGTGTTTAAGGACACGGGATAAACACAGCTAGGGGGGAAAAAGCTCGAAACCTAAAATTATAGTAGTTATTTTAGCTTCAAGCAGATAAAGTTGTAGATTATTCTCTATTTTTTAAAAAAGTAAACTTTGACCTGAATCTCAAGAAAAAACTTCTGAAATCCAAGTAGCTTTAATTGTTTCTAAATAAAAATGTAGAATGACATAAATACTGGATGGCTTCTGGGCAATGTATCCTCCTAGGTTAAATACGTTTTGGCCTCGAGGCAGCAGTTCAGAGAGGATAGGTAAGGAGAGGAATGAAGCTGTGATCCCAGATAGACCAGAGCTCGTATTAACATCAATGGCCATTGTGGCCCTCCATGTACCCTCATTGCTCTCTGTATCCCCAGAAAATTGTCCCTAGAGGGAAAAGCAAAAATGGTCCAAAACTTCAGGAAAAACACCTAAGATCGAAAACCTTAGAACCATCTCCCTATCTGTTCTTCTTTGCATTCTCTCATGGTTTTAAAAACAAGGAAGGGAGAGAAATAGTAATGTCCTCCTTTCTTAGCCTAAAGGGAGCATAAGAAACACTGTCCTGTAGGAATGCTGGGACATCTTTCCTGTTTCTGATATTCTTTTGACTAGTGAGAGAAAAAAAATATGCTTTAAAAAGTTTTAACAATCACTACTCACACTTATGGCCAAATTTAGTTTCTAAAAAGCTAAGAGAAAAGAAAAGAAAAGTCAGCAGAGGTATAGGAGAGGAGCATGATGGAGAAAACTCTAATCCTTTAGGAGCCAAGTGGGATCCGTGTTTCTGACCGATTAAGAGAAGTGGAAAAGGCCCAAGTCATGGGTATTAGTCCCGATGGGGCCAGTTAGCTGGACTCAAATTCAAGGCCATGGACTATATATCTAACTTTGCTGCCGGCAGTTAATTACATCAATAGCTACCAGGAGGGCCAGCAAAGGGTCTTCTCCATGCCTATTTTAGTTTCACTGAACATTTTCAGCTTGATTGTTACCAAATATCTACAAAATCTTGCGAACAATTTTAAAATCACATCAACTTTGAATATAACATACCTATGGCTGCCTCTGTAAATATGATATTTGAAATAGACAACCCTAGTATCTTTTCCACAATTAGAATTTTAGCATTTATTTAATCCCAAGACCTGTTTTTTTTGCCTCATGGTTCACTCTGAGGTCTCTCTCACTGTCACAATCACCATTACAAAAATATTTATAGTTGGGGATTTAGCTCAGTGGTAGAGCACTCGCCTAGTAAGTGCAAGGCCCAGGGTTCGATCCTCAGCTCAAAAAAAAAAAAATATATAAATGTCATAGAGAATAATAATGAGAACCCTGACAAACCGGAACACCTGGTTTTGCTACTCTGTTTTAAAGAATTAACGCCTTGGAACTGGCTAGCTGGCTGAGTGATGTAAGTTCTCCCAGGAGACTTGAGTTTTGTTCCTAGCTCTTATACTGAGTGGCTATGACATCTGTGCCTCCAGATCCAAGGGATCCAATACCTTCTTCTGGCCCTCTTAAATACTAACACACACACACACACACATGCACACACACACATAAAAATAAATGTAATCTTTTAAATTAGGTAATCTTTAAAACCAGAAAGAAGTATTTAGGGCTGACTATATTTCTGTCTATAGCTTATTTTTTTTGTTGTTTTTATACAATAACACAATAAGAGATAAAAATTATTTACAAAACAGTCTGACTAGTTTTATGTCAAGTTGATACAAGCTAAAGTTATCAGAGTGAAGGGAACCTTGACTAAGAAAGTGGCTCCTGAGACTGGACTGTAAGGAGGGAAACCCACAGGGCACTTTCCTTCTTAGTGATTGATGGAGGAGTGCCCAGTTCATTGTGGGCTGAGACACCCCTGTGCTGATGCCCCTGTGCCCTATAAGAAAGTGAGCTGAGCAAGCCATAAGTCTACCAGCCAGTAACTGTCACCCCTCTATGGCCTCTGCATCAGCTCCTGCCTCCAGGTTCCTGCCTGATTTGAGTTTCTGCCTTGACTCCCCTTAATGGACTTGTTATTCAGGATATGCAAGTTAAATAAACCCTCCCTGCCCCCAGTTGCTTCTGGTCATGGTATTTCATGACTGGTACAGCAGTAGTAACCCTAGCTAAGACACAGTTATTCAAAAACTAGTTTTAGAATTAAGCACAATTAAAGTATTATGTGAGAACATTACTCGATAGGCAAGGAAGGGTTTATATAAGTTCTGAAACTGCAAGCTCAAGGGCCAGAGAAATAAGTCAGTGGCTACGAGCGCATACTGAATTTGCAGAGGACCTGAATTCAGTGCCTAGCACCCACACTGAGCATTCACAACCACCTGTAACTGTAGTTCTGGGGCTCTCGTGTCCTTTTCCAACGTTCACAGGTATCCACAATCATGAGTAAATACACTAAGTCACCCTCACATATGCACAAATATAAAATAAAGTAAACATTTAAAAGTACTAATTCAAAGTGAACAATCAGATTTTGCATGCCAATAAACTGATGGATGGCAATGCCCAATGTTCAACACAAAAAAGTAAAGCTGACCCTGAAAATACACAGTGTCTCACAGCACAGCCGCCCCACATCCCATCAGAAAAACAACTTGCTGATGACATCTTGACTGTCTTTGCAGTGGACTGTACTGAGTGTGAGAAAAAAGATGTGACTTTCATTCTTCTGCCCACCCTCACTCTATCTTGCTTTTTTCTCTTTCCCTCCCACCTCTTTTCAATGTGTGAAGAAGTTCAACTCTGTCTTAGTCAGCGTTACCATTGCTGTGAAAAATAGGATGAAAAAAAAAAAAAAACTGGGGAGGAAAGGGTTTGTTTGGCTCACATTTCCACATCACTGTTCAAGGGAGTCAGGACCGGAATTCAATCAGGGCAGGAACCTGGAGGCAGGGGCTGATGCAGAGGCCCTGGAGGAGTGCTGCTTACTGGTTTGCTTTACCTGCTTTCTTATAGAACCCAAGACCACCAGCCTAGGGGTGTCTCCACTCACAATGGGCTGTGCCCTTCCACATCAATCACCAGCTAAGAAAATGCCCTACAGGCTTGCCTATAGCCCAACTTTATGGAGGTATTTTCTTAATTCAGTTTTCCTCTTCTCTGATGACTTTAGTTTGTGTCAAGTTGACATAAAACTAGGCAGCACAATCTCCTTCCCTTGTCTGAAAACTAATTCAGGAAACCACGGAAGACTAAGCAAAGTCCATTCTAGGCTGGCAGTTCCAATTGCTCTCCAAGACAGCTAGAAGCAGCTGTACTGCCTGTCACAACTCAAAGATGAAATAATGTCCCCACAGGCTTTTGGGTTTGAACCCTCAGATTCCACCTGGTTGTGCTATTTGAGGAGGTTGTGGAAAGTTTAGGAAGTGGGAACTAGCTGGAAGAAGGTCACAGATGTGTGATTTGGGAAGTGTATCAGCTCTGGCCCTTTCTCACAGCTCACTCTGATTCCTGGCCTCCATGATATGAGCTGTTTGGCTGTCTTTAGGGCTTTCAAAACAGAACCTCTGACACCATGAGCCAAAATGAATCTTTCCCTTTAGTTGTTCTCTCCAGTATTTTGATCTTAATAGTACAAAAAGTGATTAATAGACTGAGCTTCCTCAGAGTTCATCTGAGAAATAGTAGCTACTATGAATAGGACTCACTGCTCAAACAGTTTTATGTAGATAAACCTGCATAACTCACCAATATTATATGTGAAATTGTCTAGAAGTTTAGATTGATAATAGTTACAGTATTAGGAATCATTTTCTTATAGTGTCTCCTTAGGCAAAAAGATGTAAATCACATTTACCTAGTTGTATCAAAGTTGAGAACCACGGAATAAACTATAATCCACAAAAGTGACTTTCCTCCTTTCAGACCTGAGAGGTAAATGCCATTAGCACAGTTGAATGCAGTGGACTACAGGCTCATAGAAATGGATGAGTAATGGGGAAACGTTTGCACACACATAGGTGCGTTTAAGGATGAGTAGGAGAGAGCCAGCATCTGTCTGTTATGTCTACTCTCAGCTCAAGGATCTTGATGACAGCTGTCGCCTGAGGTCCACCACAGCCATGCATCTATCCCAATTGTGTCTAAAAGGGCTCATTCGCTCCCTAATTGTGAAGGACTAGCACAATTTTGATAATTAATCTTGACTGCCAACTGGATGAGACTTAAAATTACTTAAGAGATAAACATCTGAGTATGTCTCTGATGGAGTTTCCAGAGAGGATTAATGGAAAAACCTAACCTACCCTGAACATGGGCTATACCATCCCATCCCATGGGCTGAGTCTTGGGCTGAAGAAAATCAGAAATCAAGCAGACACCAGCACCAGCACCAGCACGTGTCATCTCTTCTGCAATGTGATCAGCTGCCTCACTCTCTGCCCCATGCCTTCCTGCCATGACGGACTGAATTATCAAGCCATGAGCAAAACAAGCCCTTCCTTCAAGTTGCTTTCTTCCAGTGTTTTATAATAGAAACAGAGGCTATTCTTTGACTTGAACTATAAAGTAAACCAAACTCCTCTCCTATTAAATTCCTAAGAGTTTGCCTTGGCTCTCTTTAAATATTCAACATCATAAAAAATAAGATATGTAATGGCATTCTGAGAGTAACAATAGGAGGGAGGTTGGTAGAAGAAATGAATCAAGAAATACGACAGTAAAAGAAATTGGATACAAATCTTACTGCGTGTGCATTTTCAGCGCTTCTTCCATTCCCATGGAAGTGGGAAGCTGTGTAATTATAACTAAGCATACCACATTTGAATATGAGCACTATCATAAAACATTGAAATAACTGGCAACATCATGTTTTCTTCACTTTCAACAATTGTGCTAAAGGGTTAATCAGGATTTCCTGTGCAAGGAACAATGGTGGTTAGCCAAATGGTCTTTAAAAAAACAGACAACAGAAAATAGCTTCAATAATTTATATTAATTCAAGTCCTATGGTTAATGAGGCAAATGGAGTGCTCTCAGAGGGGAGCAAAGCACAGAGCAGCAGCCTCAAGAATCTTCAAGCCATTGTTGGCAAAGGAGACCGCAAGTCCAAAATGCCCCCCAACTACCTACTATTCATGCTTTACACTGGGGATAAGCTTAATATCACTCTCATTTTGCAGAGGCTAAGCAAAAACAGTGTCTGCCCAATTATGCCAATGAGGAGTTGCCTCTTCTTGTCTTCTTTGTTGGTACTATCCAAATGTGTCTGAAGTCTGTACTAAGCGTATATTTTGTTTGTTAAGGTAAGGAAAACAGCAAGGCTGTGACCAGATCTTCATATTCCATAAATTAAACTGTCATCTCTTTAAACATCGATCAAAGTTGAAAATCACATTAAGGGATGGATTAGGAAATAGAGTGATGAATTCTCAGTCTAGCTCATTTAGAAAGATGATTGGTTCACCTGAGATGAATAAGATAAAGTATAGCTACATGTTCATTCACTAAAACTTAATAGTCAACAGCTATGTAATATGTGCCAGGTATATGTACTAGAATTAGAATAAATACTGAGATTTCCACCAGGTATGGTGGGACACATATGTAACTCAGCATGGGTGAGCCTGAGGCTGGACATGGGCAAATGCAAAGCCAGCCTGAGCAACATGGTGAGGTCCTATCTCAACCACCCATCCACTCAAAGAACACTATTTTCTTAAGAGTAGAAAAATGATTATAAGAACATAGAGAGACCTTGAAAGAGGCAGGGAATGGTTGCCAGAGAGTTGGTTCAGAGGGTTCATTTTTACTTCTACACATCACAGAGGCAAACTATGGTCAACAATTACTTGTAAATAATTCAAAATACCTACTGGACTTTTGAATGATCTCAACACAGAGAAATCCAATTAAACGGATAGCTATACCAACTGCCCTGGTCTGATGAGAGCATAGTATGTCCATGCATTATGATGTCACACTGCATTCCAGTGACATACACAACTGTGTGCCAATTGAAAAGAAAGTTTGAAACAGGACAAAGCTTGCCCTCTAATCTCTAAACTTACCAGGGCCCAAAGAGAAAACATTTCCTTGCTTTGATTTAGTGCAATCAAGAGAGCTACTGCAGGAGCAGAGAGCTGTGAGGAAGCAGTCAAGGCAGAGAAGAGACTCACACTAAAAGAGGAGAAATTTTCCTGAGCTGATAAGCTGTATACTGTTCCTCCATTACAGAACAATACTTCATAGGCTTGAGGTATTTGATAACAGACATGGAGCCTGCCCTCAAGTTGCTTACAGTATGTTGGCTAATAAAACTCCAGTATATAAACAACTGCTCTGTCACTATCATACTAGTGTCTCTCTCTCTCTCTCTCTCTCTCTCTCTCTCTCTCTCTCTCTCTCTCTCTCTCTCTCACACACACACACACACACACACACACACACACACACACACACACAGGAATACTTTGATGAGTGGAGCACAGGGCACATGATAGAAGCTGACCACCTAACCTCCATTTCTTTCCTACTGCTCATTACAATTGTTTCTCACCCTCCATTCTGGTGTCTATCATCTCATATCTGCCCAATTCAGTAGCAACCTAGTTGAATTTTGTGCCTTTGGCCTCAGTATCTTCCTAACAATACCACAGAGTTCTTCAGGAAAGCTGGTTACTGGTTCAGAATCAGGTCTTCACAGGAATATTCAAAGCCTATACACTTGTCCCTGTTCACATATCCACAGTCTACCTCTTCTGAGCCTAATTCTTTCTGCCAAGCATTTTGGCCCATAATGTCTGTCTTCTTTGTCAAATTTATAGTTTTGTGTCCTCTGGCTCTTATATCTGGAATGCCACTTGGTAAATTCTCAGAGAACAGTCCTTCATCTTTAAGGACTCTCTCCCCTACACTCCCAGTCCATGTATGTGTCTTTAGCACATAAACTCAGAGACCTGTGTGGTTGTATTTACTGTGGAAAACCTACACTGTGTGATTTTCATTATTATGTTGTCATTATTTTAATACCTGCTATTAAAGCTGCAGTCCCTGGAATACAGCAACAATGTGATTTGTTTCAACAACATTAACATCCACCCTGACTAACATCACCCATAGTTACCATTAATACCTATTTGTTTAGTTATTCATTTATTGATTTAGTGTTTGATTGGGATATTTTAAATAAATTGTTAGCCTTTTATCCTCTATGCCAGTGTCCAACAAATAAAGAAAGGCATTTTCCACAATAAATTAGTATTTTAAGCTTGATTTCAGTTAAAACTATTTAGATCTACTCTGGTGGCTCAAAGGTGGCTTTGCCTACTACATTAATAAATAAACATGACCTATGCCAATTATGTTTTATTCATAAAAATAAATTGCCAATTTCTCTTTCAATCTATCATTTGATGACTTCAATTCCATATTATAGATTACAAACATGTATCTCACAAGTTAGAGCTCTCCTACAAATGTATTTTTGTATTGTAGAAATATTGTTTTCTATGGGTTACTCATGTTTCTGTTCATGAAGGATTCTGCTGTTGCACACTATCTTCACAAGGATGTCTGGATGTCTGCAGAGTGAACAGACCTCCCAGACAATCAAATTCAGGGTGATTCTCCTGTTACACACTCCACGGTATGTACAGGTATCCTCTGGTCTTCTTCATGATACCATAGAAAACAAACTCATGGATAAAGAGCACATGTTAACCTTGGCTCCTGTTATTACCATTAATAATAAATTCTGTATCTCTTATGCTTTCTAACAACTCCTACAAATCTGTATTAGGCAAACTCTTCAGCTTGCAAATAAGATAAAATGTAGACTCTTTACAATTCTTGACATTATTTTCATATACCATACTCTATTCCACATGAAAGGATCTTACTCTTAAAATTCCAGTTTTACCCTTTCTTGAAAAAATAAGAGTTCTGGCAACTCCAAACCTATATTTCCTGGTGGCAGCAAATTGCCATAATTGAGTGGCAGCTGTCTCCATGATCTCCATTGTTCTGGGTGTATCCTGACCAGTCTTGGTTTCATTGTTTATAGTCATTTGACTGTGGCTCCTGTGAGTATTTGAGCTTGTGGTCCCACTTGAAATAATACATCACTAGATGTATTAAACACAAGATTAGATTAGATCAAAATACAACTCTTTAGAATTTTTGGCAATATCTAGGTAGGCCAAATAACATCCCAGAAAGAAAAATAAAACAAAACATGTGACTAGGACCTGAATTAATGTAATGGCAAAAGCAATAAGGAGATAAAAAGTGATATAATAGAATTTTCAGGACACAGTACCGTCTTCCTATACCTTGTATGAGAGAGAATAATGAATTTTATGTGACAGGGGTTTATTTGAATAATCCATTGAAAGTGATGTCTTTTGTTGAGAGTGGAATCAGCAAAATCTTGAGGGAGTTTGGATGCAGCAGTGAGGTCTAAGTGGAGGCTAGGGACATGAAAAGCCTAAGGAGTCTGATAAAGACTCAACAGCACAGTAGTGAGCAGCTGAGTCTACAAATCTGAAGAAGGTTGTAAACAGATAGACCTTATGGGCTCCACAAACCCTGAGACACTGACTATGAAACTCTGGGTGCGTGTTACTTTGACACATCTTCCTGGGTAAATGCCTGCATCTTTTCTTAGACTTTCAAAGGGACTTTTGGTAAATGGAGAAAAAAATCACCTGAATATGTACTTTGAAAGTCACCCAGAAGATAGTTGAAATTATCCTTTGGGGTTTCTGCATTTGGTTCTTAGAACACATTGGTGGTTAGTCCTAGGATTTCCTTTAAATGTTCAAATCTACACGAAGTCCCTTACAGAAAAGAATCCATGATTAGGGAGTTGACAGTCCCTAGGTGTGAACCAGCTACAATTATTCTTTTAATAATTTAGGACCACCTTCTAGATTAGTATGTCTATATCCATTGATTAATACAGCTCCCAGACCAGACCTCATCAGAGAAGTTTCTTTGTGCAGTAGACTGATATTAACAGAATGTCAAAAGTAAGTGCAGAGAATGACAGTAGAATGCTCAGCCACAAATGGCACATCAAGACTCAGGAACCATCACTAAAAGGGGAAGGAAAGATTGTAAGAGCCAGACATCCTGGAGGGGCAGAGCTAAACAGTGGCTTATACATACAGCAGAATCACAGAACACATGAACTCATAGCAGCTGTAGTGGCCTGCACAAGACCTTCACAAGATCAAGGCAGTCAACATTCTATCAGGCAGCGCTGAGGGACTCATGAGCTCCAATCTCTAAGAAGCTATGGACTTATGGGGGAGGAAGTTATTTTCATAAAGGATGTGACCCCTGGTAGGTCCACCCTGACCCAGTGGATGACCCCACACTTAATATTCCTCCATTCCATCCTTTGAGTCCACCTGTTTATATTGCTTGTCCAACCCAAGCTATTCTAGAGAGTGAGAGTGAAGAAGAAATCAAAGGGGAAAAGAGACAATAATCTCTATGTGTTGCTTCCATACAGGAACCTCACACCTTACAGGAACAACTGATTAGAAGACAGATTTATTAGGGATCACGATTGCAGGGCATTTTAGTCAACCTTGACAGGGAAGGCTATGCAATGGCAATGACTTCTTCTATGTTTGGTGAGCACAAGGCACCTGGTCAGTGGGACAAGCAGGAATGTTGTCCTCAAACACCTCTGCCAGCTGGCAATACCTCCTGAAGATTTCACAATGTCCCCAAAGGGTACCATTGTGGTTTGAATGAGAGAGGTTCCCCACAGGCTCACACATTTGAACACTTGATCCTTGGTTGTTGGTGGTTTTCCGTGAGGTGACTGAAAGATGCCACATCACTGGAGGAAGTACATCACAGGAAGGGGCTTTAAGATTTCATAGCCTTCCCTGTTTCCAGTTCGCCCTTTGCATCCAGGGTATGGATAAAGATGTGTTTCTCAGCTTTCTGTTCGGCTGCTACACCTCCTTTGCCATCGTGAACTCTCCCTCTGGAAGCTTGAGCCAAGGTAAACTCTTTCTTGTGGGAATTTGGTCATGAAGTTTGACCACAGCAACAGAAAAGTAACTAATACAGGCTTGGACAGCTGGAGACACATGAGTTATGCGTGACATTTCAGATTCAAGGCATACCTCCCTGTTACTTCAAAACTCTCAACTTGGCTTTCATTTCCTCCCTCATTCATATATTACATTTTCCATGTTGTCCCACCCTGCATTGCTATACCCTCAGAGAGATCCTGTGTTTGATCTGTCATTCTTACATCTACCATGTAATGTCACAGTATACTATCTCAAAATCCAAGCATGAGCATCAGTGGTTTGAAGCAGAAGAAATCCTGTCTTCCTCTATCCATCAAATAGGAAGCTTCCAGAATCTACGATTAGGACTCAAACAGATGAGACAAACTTCTGAAAGTTCTGAATTTCCTGTTTGCATGACCCTGTGGCTTCTACTCTATATCTTCCTAAAGTCCAAGCAGGACATACATCATAGCTTTTACAAGGACAGAAGGGGGTCTTAATGCATTTTTGAGAACCTCAGCTAGTTAACTTAGCCATTAAGGAAAACATCTCCGTCAGTTTTCCCTTCTTAGACTTTCCTTCTGTTTGTTTGTTTTGGTTTGGTTTTGGTTTGGTTCTTTCCAGTTTTTGAGACAGGATCTCATGGTGTAAGCCCAGCCAACAAGTTGCTGTGTAGACCAGGCTGGCCTGGAAACCACAAAGATCCACCTGCCCCACCTTTGCCACCACTCCTGACTTCCCTTTGTTTCGATGCCCATTTAACACTTAGCATTAGCAAATTGCCAATGTGAACTTCCTTGTTGTTGTAATTTATCAGTGTATGGTGTGTGTGTGTGTGTGTGTGTGTGTGTGTGTGTGTGTGTAAAATGGAGCTCTACAGGCTGTGTTCAAGTAGCTTATTATCTTTCTTTTAATTTACACCAACCCTGTACAAAACATGAAGAGAATAACTCAATGAATGGAAACAGTAAAAATGTGTGAGTAAAACTTCACCATCAAAAGAAGTCTTTGCGGTAAGTGTAATCCAAAGATGTCATCCCACGTGATTGCTCATACTCAAGATGAACTGAAGTAAATTGTAACTGACAATGAGATGCAGAGCTTTACTTTTACACGTCAGTCTCAAATCAGCCTAAATTGTCTGGAAAAGTCACTAATTGAAGGTTGTCAGTCTAGAATGAAGAGTTGGTTAGATTTATTTTTATCAAGCCATGATGCCTCCTCATAACCCACAGCAAAATGAAGAAGCCATGTCCATGTACGACTGGCTGCCATTTGTATGACTTCTAATTATTTTGTGTCTTAGAATCAGTTTGTCTTCTGGGAGCATATAATAAAATAAACAGTAAAACATGGTTCTTATTTATTCAGATTTGAGCTGTGCACATTGCTCGTCAGTATATTGAAAAAGTTACTCAATTCACTTCTATTTAAATATTGATAAAGTTTGTTATTTGTATCCCAGCTTGTTTCATAACCTAGAATAATTTAGATAATTAATAGAATTTTTGATACACTTTAGAATAATTTAAATTAATATTTAATTCACAGTTCTGTTTGATATCACATAAAAGTAAGGATAAATATGAGTATTTGGGTAACCAGTAATTCCTTAATAGTGTTCTCTTATGGAGATAAAAATGTTTAAATATTAATTAATTTAGTGCTATCAGAACTGCATAGTTTTTAGGCATTTCCAAATTTGGAAAAATTTTTATTATTCAGTAACTGGATAGTAAAGAAATAAGACTAAATTCCATCCTCAAGTGCTTATAGGGACATATCAAATGAAATCTAATAACACAGAGATGCACAACACAACTGATCACACTCTGAAGTCATTCCAGACCCAGTAAATAGAAGGCTTGGTTACTGATTCAGGTTTTCAGACTGTACCCTCTTCTCTCTCCATAACAAATAGGTTTTTACCATTCAAGTAACATATGGCACTAAATGAGCCAAAAGGAAGAAAAGCACATGGTGCATTATTTGTCTTCATTTGCTCTGACATTATCTTCACAACAGTGCATGTGTGGTTTTACACAATGAGAATCTGTTCTGAGTGTTCCGAGGGACATGTTCTGTTCCAGCTCCTATCTTTGTGAAGGAGCCCATTTTCAAAGAATCATCCAGTGTGTGAATTATGCTCATTTCAATTACTGTACAGAGCATTGGAAATATACTACTAACAAGATGCCATTAAAGCAAACAAGTCAATTTACATGTAACACTGAGGTTCATGTTAAAAGAAAATGCATACTGAATTTCTGCATATCTGTTATCCACTGTAAGTATGCTTTTATTTCAAGAAGAGGAAGAAGGAGAAGAAGGAGAAGAAGAAGAAGAAGAAGAAGAAGAAGAAGAAGAAGAAGAGGAAGAGGAAGAGGAGGAGGAGGAGGAGGAGGAAGAGGAGGAAGAAGAGGAAGAGGAGGAGGAGGGAGAGGAACAGGAACAGGAACAAGAAGAAATAGATGTAGTGCTTTTCCTCCATTTATTTTTTTGCTTTTATAATAGCTAAATGAATAGGTAACAATGCTGTTCAGTATCAGTTATATATACTCATCATTGAGGACCTACTATGAATAAATATGACACTGTGAAAAAATCTTTAGAAAACATAAGACTTTGCCTTGGAACAAACTAAACTATTCTTAATTTTGCCTCAAATCTTTGAATCTTTGCAATCTAAAGAAATAAATATGACTGTCAAAGGGCAAAGCTGTCTGGCATGCAAAGAAGATATCTCCTCCACTTTCAAATGAAACTCTCCAAACTGTAATAAAACATTAAATGTAAGATAATTTAATCATCTAAAATAAATTCAAATGAAAGTGGATGTTAACTGGCTAGCCCTCACACAGAATTTACCAAGGCATCGTGAAGGCAGACAAAATTGAAAGATGTAAAACAAAGAATTCTAGGATTATCTGCAACAGATTTCAATATTTAACATTAGGAATTTTAGTCAAGCCTAGGGGAAAGGGCCAAGAAAGGGTGATAAGCAGCATTGGTTTTTGTTTTCTGTTGTTGTTTTGTTCTGTTCTGTTGAAAAAGGTCATGATTCTTCTCCTTGGCCTCTTGAGTTTAGAAATAACAGGCTTGTGCTGTGTGTCAGGAAAACTTTTTAAATAAGTACATAAACATCATCAAAGAGTTAAACAAAAAATCCCCAGCAACTGAATTGGTGCAGAAGAGGAGCACGCTGCTTCTGTGGTGATGTCTCTTTACTGACTTTGAGAGGAGCACACTGCTTCTGTGGTGATGTCTCTTTACTGACTGACTTTGAGGAGCAAAGGCTACATTTTCAGGGGATTTGAACTCAGCTGAGATGGAGACAGAATGTGTGAACCACAAAGGGATGTTTCTCCTTGTAGCAGCTTCAGAACTTTCATTTTTTGGTCTCCAGGGAGCAGTGTTTGGGTTTAGCTTATGTCTATAAAGCAGGTACAAGAATTGAAAAACAAGACAATCATTTGGGCAAAACCTAGGAATTCTTTGTCTTGTTCCAAATAGCCACTGATGTCATTTCTCTTGGTTTTGCCATTATTACATAAGTGTGCCTCTTCTTCCTTCCAAAAGTACAAGTGTGGCTTTAGTTGGTGGCTTTTAAAATCATAAAAACATCACATGCAATATGAGAGCTGGCTACATTGTTCATCTGTAATTATCTCCAAGGAAAGTCTTGCATTGGGTAGAAGACTGCTGATAGTTATCAGTGAAGAGAAGACACAATATACAATGGCCATGCATTTGCTAAGCGTGAGAAACACACTGCAAACACACCCCTCCAGGGACCTTCCCAACTTCTGAAGACAATACAATTGGAAGTGAAAACAAGATGCCCACTGTCTTCAGTGAATTCATGATCACCAGTAAACAAGGAGGGCAATAATGAGTCAGAACAGGAAAGAGAGAGAGAAAAAGGTTTGGGATAGTACAGGTGAAAATAGCTGTTGTGGACCGAGTCGAGCTCAATTAGTAGAACACTTGCCTAGCATGCATAAAGCCCTGAGATCGATCCCCACAACCATACACTAGGCATGGGAATACATGCCTGGAATCCAGCACTTGGGTGGTAGAGGCAGAAAAATCAAGTCTCAATGTCTTCCACCCATGACTACATAGCAAGTTCTAGGTCAGCCTGGTCCATAAGACTGTCTCAAAAAAAAAAAAAAAAGAATAGCTATTTTAAGTAGCCTACCTTTTTCCAGTTAAATATATTAACCAAATATCTTACCTTTTCCAACTACTGTGGTTACATTTTGCTAAACTTCCTGCCATACTACTTTATGACATAATTTTCATTAAACAAAAACACTGCGACATGATGTATTCCATTGCTGTGAAGAGACACCATTCCCAAGGAAACTCTTATAAGGAAAACATTAAATTTGGGGTGGCTCACTTGCAGTTCAGAGGTTCAGTCCATTATCATCATGGTGAGAGACAAGGCAGCATGCAGGCAGACATAGTGCTGGAAAGGAGCTGAGAGTTCTACATCTAACACAGGCAAAAGGAAGTGAACTGAGAGACTTGGTGTGGCTTGAGCATCTATGCTACCTACACAGTGATACACTTCCCCCAACAAGGCCACAATCACTCCAGCAAAAGCACACCTCCTAAAAGTGCCACTCCTTTTGGGGGCCATTTTCTTTCGAACCACATTCCATTCCCTGGCCCTCAAAGGCTTATAGCCATATCATAATATAAAAATGCATTTGTCCAGCTTCGAAAGTTACCATAATCTATCACAGTTTCAACAATGTTTAAAAGTTCAGTGTCTTTTCTGGGATTGATGCAATCTCTTAACTGTAATACCCTATAAAATAAAAATAAAAAGACAGATCGCACACTTCTAACATATGATGGCACAGTTTATACATTACCATTCCAAAATGAAGGGAAGGGAGCATAGTGAGGAAATACTGGATCAAAGCAAGACCAAAAACCAGCTGGGTAAACTCCAAACTCTGTATCTCCATATCTGATGTCAAAATGCTCTTCAGATCTCCAACTCCTTTCAACTTCGTTGAATGGCAACACACTTCTTTCTCTTGGGCTGGTTCCTGTCCCTTTTAGCAGCTCTCCTCAGCAGGTATCCCATGACTCTGGTATCTCCAACATCTTGGGGTCTCCAAGGCAAGCCAGGCTTCAACTTCACAGCTTTACTTAATTGCCTCTCTAGGCCTCCATTTAGGTACACCCCTGACACATGCCTGACCTGTAGCTTTTCTTAGTCATGGAGGTAAATTCTACCACAGGGCTGAAGCTTCCAAGTTATGCTATTTACTGGGGCTGGAACGTGGCCCCCTTGTTCAATGACATCTCTACCACCTTTCTGTTTTCAATGGTTTCTTTCACTGTCTCAGCTTGGCTGTCCTGAAACTGGATCTGTAGACCAGGCTGACCTTAAACTCAGAGATCTACCAGCCTCTGCCTTCCAAGTGCTTGGATTAAAGGGGTGCACCATCACACCAGGCTCTAAGCTTTTCTTTAATTCCTTTTTACAAGCTGAAAATTTAGCTGGATTACATCTTGCCCTGAGGTCACCACTCCCTTTATTCCTTTTCTTAATCTGTTTATCTCCTTGAACACAGGACTTAGCTCCTCTCTACTTACTGGTGCTCCTTTCCTCCTTAAATATTTTTCCTTGCTCAGCTTGCTCCTTTTCATCATAGATTTTCGTAAGAGTGACCAGTAATAACCATACAAGAGAATCAGTAGTAGGCTGTTTCAAGATTTCCTCTGCCAACAGAATTAATCCAAATCTCTTCACTTTAGCCTTAGGCAGACTATTCAGACAAGGGCAAAAAGCACTAAAATATCACAAGAATAATCTCTAGGAAACATATTAATATTCTTCCCCTTTGGGACCTCTTGATCCAGGTACCCACAGTTCAAATCACATTCAGTACGACTGTCTTCCATGTCTTACTAGAACGGCCCACTAAGCAGCATTTAAAAGTATCCAGCTGCTTTTCTAATCCATAGTTCAAGGTCCATATCCCTTCAAACAAAAACATGGTTGGGCATAACACAGCAACATCCTACTCTGTGGTACTAACTTCTGTCTTAGTTAGGCTTTCTATTGCTCTGAAGAGATGCCGTGACTCTGGCAACTCTTGTAAAGGAAAACATTTAATTGTGGTGGCTTACTTACAGGTAAGAGCTGTAGTTCAATATCATCATGATGGGACATGGTGATGTGCATGCTGACAGGGTGGTGGGGAGGTAGCTGAGTGTCTTACACCTTGGCTTGCAGGCATCAGGAAGTAGTCTATCTCTCTGGGCATGGCTTGAGCATATATAAGACCTCAAAGCCTGCCTCGACAGTGACACGCTTCCTCCAATGAGACTATACCTACTCCAACAAGGCCACACCTACTAATCATGTCACTGTCTTTGGGGGCCATTTTTTTCAAACCACTCTAAGTATAAAATACAGTTTTGAGTCAAGAGGCCGTGGTACATGCTTTTAATCTCATCACTTGGGAGGCAGAGCCAGGCAGATCTCTGTGAGTTAAAGGCCAGTCTGGTCTACAGAACGAGCTCCAGGACAGGCACCAAAACTACACAGAGAAACCCTGTGTCGAAAAACCAAAAAGAAAAAAAACAAACTACAGTTTTGAGGTAGTATAGTGGACACTAGAATTGGAAAATTTAAAAAAAAAAAAAAGCCTTCTAAGGTAACTCCGTAACTTTTTTCAGTTTTTAATTGTTCATGAATATCTGATGTCAAATTTCACTATCACACACTGTCCTCTTGAGCTGGGAGTGGTGGTGCATACCTGTAACCCAAAACCTTGAGATGTGAAAGCAAGAGGACCTGAATTTAAGGACACACTTGCCTAGTCAGTGATTTCAAGCTGAGCTCCATGAGTCCCTGTCTCAAAAGAAAAAAAGAGGGAGGAAGAAAGGAAGAAAGGGAGGGAGGGAAAAGTTAGAAAGAGGGGAGGAAGGGCAGCTATAGGGGGAGATACATGCACAGAGGTAGAAAGAGAAGGAATTATCCTTTAGAAGTTCCTTGAGAGGCCAAGACTATATTTACTACATTTTACCATGGTCAGAAATGACTAACCAAGCACTTTTTTTGTATTTTTCATCACTTTAATATTTCTTGTCAAAAATGACTTTTAAAGCTTTACTCACATGTGATAAGATCCTGTAGTGTTAAGGACTGAGCTGGGGGTGGAGCTGAGGACTGAGCTGGGGGTGGGGTGGATGGTGTGCATTCCCTGGCAGTCTGAAAAGTACCTGGCTATTGCTCTCATTGTTTGGTCTGCTAGGATCCCATAGCCTGGAAAGATGGGTGTCAGATCGCACACGTAATCTTCAGCACATCCGGAACAGGGAAATGGAGCTTGAGCAGGCAAAAACAAGATAAAACTCCACTAGTCTACCTTTAATCTTTTGAGAAAGTAAATTGAATAGTGTAAGGAGGAAAAGAGAAGAAAAATGCTTGCTTGTTGGCTTGAGGATTTTCATTGAGAGGTGACAACAGGAGCCATGCTTCTTGTCTTTGTTCAAAATAGATACCTTAATGCACCCATTGAAATGAGACGAGCAGATGGGGCCATGCCAGGAAAACTTTCTCCCTTCCATCAGATTGAAGTGTTAGCAGGAGCCACATTACTACCAACCATGGGGAAACAAATGCAGACTGGGCACCCACAGCTGGAATTAAAGTACCAGCAAAAAGTTCTCGATTTGATGCCTCTACCATTATCTAAAAAGAAGAGAAGTGCTGCCTGGGAGATTAAATATTCTTTTATGAGGAAAGATAAGGGAAGGAGTGCCTGTCACTTCATCCCACCTGATTAAGCTGCTGAGTCCTAAGTAAATAATGCTTAGGTGTTCTCACACTGAGCTAACTGTGCACACACTTCTCTATCACAGTGAAAACAATCACAATATGCCACCATGTTCAGTACGAAAACACTTAAGTGGGGGAATCAAATGTCCAAAACTGAAGGGTTACACAAAATGACTTAATTACTGTAACATTTACTTTTGGCACAGTATCTGTCCTAAAAAGGCCTCTCCCTTTTAAATGCACAGTGAATGAGGACATTTAAAATATTACTAAGGCATGATTGGATTAAGTGGTGAACTTCATTTTTATAACTGTTTTTAAAGTTATATTTTATTTTTAATTATGTGAATGCATGGGTGTCTGTGTAGGGATATGTGCACAATGAATACCGTTTCCAGTGGAGAATAAAGAGGGCACTCTATTTCCTGGAGCTAGAGCTACAGGTGCTGTGAGCTGCCCAGCATGGGTGCTGTGATAGCTGCCCAGCATGGGTGCTGTGAGCTACAGCTACAGGTGTTATGAGGGTCCCAGCATGGGTGCTGAGAACTGAACATGGGTCCTTTGCAAGAGCAGTACATGCTTGTAACTGCTAAACTGACACTCCAGACCCCTCTTTTAACTTCTTACTACATCTTAATAGAATGCATCTTTCTCTCTCTGAACTTTCTTTTTTTTTGTAACAAAAATAACTGTAAATTTTTATCAATATACAAAAATCATTTAAACAAGAGTAGAAACATATATACAGTGTAACAAAAATAACTTTAAATTTGTATCAATATTCTATATTCTCCTAAATGATAACATACATCCATAACCCTCCAAATAGACAAAACCACCCATACCCCACAACTCTTGGGAATGTGGGCGTAGGTTTCTCCATACTTCTTCCTGCTGTCTGTGGATGAAGTATCTTTAGGGTCCCAGAGAGAAAATTTTTAAATAATGACCTAGTCCTGGGAAGACCGGCAGTAACCTTTGGTGGTAGATATCACCTGTCAAGTCTCAGGAGCTCTAGGAAGGTTGACTCAAGTCTCCAGCTGGCCTTGAGTTTCACGCCTGGTTTCCACAACCTGAGAAGTGGGTGGAGCCAGCTGAGAGCTGCTCATGGAGAATCCAGTGTAGGATAGCAGTTTAAAGGTTTGCTCATTCAGTCAAAAAAGGCTGAAGAGACACAATAAAAGAGGTCCAGACAGAAAAACCTCTAGACAGGTTACAGTGTGTTTAAAAATGTACGTAGGCTTAAGAAAAGGAAAAGGGTATAGTCATTAAAAAAATGAATAGTTTATAAAATAATGTCTTCAAAGAGAGAGGAAAAGAAAAGGCCACTTAGGATGGGAAATACACAGGTAGTCTGGATCCTATATAGTATTGTGTTGAAATTTCTTTTTAAGTCAACCATGGTCTAGATTCTAAAGTCTCTATATTAACACAGGCTCTGCCCTTGCAAAGGTGTAACAACACATTGACACCTTCTCTGCTGGAAAATGTACTTCGTGCTTTTCCTGGGTAATTGACAATCTGAGGCAGCCTTTGCAGCATGGATCCATTCACAGGATCTTTTTTCCTTAGGAGCTGAGGAGGAAGAACCAGGGTGAAAATGTTTATGACTTCATGCCCTGTTGTCACAATAATAACTATTTTCTGCAAAGTCAGCTCATTGTCACAACTGTGGCTTTGTGGATAAACTGGAAAATCCATGTGCATAGTGAGATGACACTCCTCAAAAGGTCGTGGGAGGTCAGAAACAGGTCTGTGGTCTGTCCTCACTCCAGAATAAGATCATAACTCAAGAATGCACCAGAAGGGGTGTTTCTTTTCACATATAAGTATCCAGAAAGCAGGTATGGTGATGCATAGCTGTAATCCCAACACAGGATGAGGCAGGAGGATTACTTTGCTAGGAAGCAAATCATGGGAAAATCAAAAGTCAGACTCTTTTCTGTTTTGTAGTCTGGTATTCCTATCATTTGCTTATGTGATGGTGGCCCTTTATAGAATCATACTGTTCTCTTGGCACAAACCTGTAATCCCAGTTATCTGAGGCAGGGGGCTGTAAATTCAAGCCTAGGCTGGGCAGCAAAGTGAGTTCAAGGCCAGCATGGGGGCGGTTGGGGAGACCCTAATTAGAAACAAAATTTAAGAGGAGACCTGGAAATGTGGTTCAAGAAAAGGGTGCTTGTCTAGTATAGTGATATTTTATTTGTATTGAAATGTGATTTTATTTGTATGTCAATAAAGTTGCCTTGAGGTCAGAGCAAGCCAGAGCAGAAGCCGAGCAGTAGTGGGGCACGCCCTTAATCCCAGCACTTGGGAGGCAGAGCTAGGCGGATCTCTGTGTGTTCAAGGACATAGCCAGCATAGCAGACACACGCCTTTAATTTCAATACCAACCATAGAAGACCTGGAGGTCTGTACAAACAGGCAGTGACTAGGAGGTCATGTGGCTGGGTTACAACCAATGAGGGAGGAGAACAGAAAGTCTTTAAATAGACAGGACGCACAGAAGTAGGTCTCTTGCGGAGAGGAGGAACCGCACAAGCAATGAAGGGTAAGGTTTTCTGCTTTGGCTCTGACCTCGTGGTTTTTAACTCTGCAACTGGCTCTGTGTTTCTTATTTAACAAGCAGGATACATCTACAATTGGCGCCCAACGTGGCAAGAATTCATTAAAAAACCGCTTGCCTTGGCAGTGGGTCCGGCTTCCCGCCTGGGCAGGCCTGCCTCCCTAGCTCCGGCTTAGCCCTGGTCTAACCCAGGCCTAGCTCAGCTTAGGACTCAGGCGCCGCAGCTGGAGTTACTTGCTTAAAAAGCCGGTGCTACAAACAACTCAGGCCTGCAGGAGCTACCGCTAATTGCAGTAGCTACACGCAACTGCAGATAGGCTGCTTTTGGCTGAAACGCCAGCACACGTGGTCTGTTGGAGCTTAAGGAAGCCAGAGCCCAGGCTCGACTCCGCTCAGACCGGAACATTGAAGCGGCTGGATTCAAGATTTTAGCCAGAACGTGGCTACGCTTTCTCTCTTTCTCTCTTTCTCTCTCTCTCTGGATTCCCACCTTGGACGCTAGGTAGCTGTTTGGAAATTCCCTCGGATTTCTACTGTTCTGCGCAGAATTGGTAAGTCATTTATATCAGATATTTTAAAGGAAACTATTTAAAAGAGGTTTTTTTCCACATTAAAAAAAAAATGGGTTTTATGTGTACATTGGAAGAAAATTGGGCTTTGTTTGAAATTTTAGGCAGTATGGTAATGGAACAACTATATGAGAAGATTAATGTTGATCGAATTATGTACATTATTATCCTTCTTATCCTTATTTTACAATTTAAAAAGACAGTCAATTTAAGTGCCAGGATAGAAATTTTAGAAAAACTTTTTAAACCTGTTAAAATGAATTATAGAGAAATTCAGATTCAGACAGAAGAAATTAACAGTGAAGTTGTTTCAGGATTGGATTATAAGGTTACAGAAAGAAAGCCTGTTTTCACACAATCACCCTTAATTTATCCGGTAACCATACAATAGCAGCCTGGTCAAATGACTACACAAAATATTTGGACTCCAGTTGAAATGTTAGACTTACGAAGGTTTAAGGAGGCAATAGTATCTTATGGCATGCATTCTCCATATGTAAAACAAATGTTAAACTCCTGGTCGACTTATAATAGAATTATACCACAGGACTGGCGGGAGCTGGCACACGCGGTTCTAGAACCCGGACAGCAGCTCCAGTGGCAAATGTGGTTCAAACAGGAAGCTAAAACCATAGCAAAACAATGTAGTGATAGAGGTATACAAATCTTCCAGGATCAGCTTGTTGGAGAAGGCCAATATGCTGCAGTACAAACACAATGTTTATATGATATGCAAACTCTAATTCTATGTCGAATGGCAGCCATGAATGCATAGGACAGAGTTGAGGAACCAGGGAAGAAAACTGAGTCATTTACAAAGGTTATACAGGGCCCAAAAGAATCTTTCACAGATTTCTTACAAAGATTGACTTCAGCAGTAAAGAGAATGGTCCCAAATTCAGAAGCTAGCCAGATAATAATTGAATCTTTGGCTTTTGAGAATGCAAATGAAGCATGCAAGAGAATAATCAGGCCGTTAAAGCAAGATCTGCACCCTTGGAAGATTGGATTAGAGACACGGTTAATGTTGAGGCTCATGATCATGATAATATGTGGGTAGGAGAAGCAATTTCAAGAGGTTTGAGGAATGTTAGATGTTTTGGATGTGGAAAGCAAGGACATTTGAAAAGGGACTGTAAACAGGGCACTTCTAGAAACAATGTTTCTTCAAGGAACAATGGCAACAGAATGCCCCTTCCCTCAGGAGTATGTAGAAGGTGTGGTAAGGGAAGACATTGGACCAATGAATGTAGATCAACAAGGACAGACAAGGTAATACTTTGCCTCAGTCTTGGGAAACTCCCAGAGGGCCTCAGGCAGGCCCCTACAGTGAATTCAGTTCAGACTTCCTGCAATTGTAGAGGAGACCCCTACTCAAGAGCAGTTAAATGACCAAATGCCTATTGGAATAACAGGCTACTCAGAGTAATGGAACAACTGAGACAGAGAGAACAGAAAAATTCAGGAGACCATTAAAGAAAATTTTTTGGCAAACTTCTATAAATGAACAAAGACCACAATTAACAATAAAAATAAATGGTGTTTTGTTGTCGTTCGATTTGAATAAGAGAGACCTCTTAATTAGAAGAGGTGATGTTCATCGACCAACATGACCATCCAGTTTAAACTCACTTATACCATTAATACATGCCTTTTCATTTAATCAGATGTAACTTGCCAAAAGGGGACCTCCCCAAAATTAGTCTTGGGGAAGGGTTTTTGTTTTTGTCTTTTAGGAGAATGAAGGCTAAGGAATCTGAAGAACACTGGACAAATGAGACAACTGGAAAAAAAAGGACAAATCATCTGTCCCAGGAAAAAGAGTAAAATGGCCTATTGGTATATCATCTACAAAATTTCATAAATCTTTCTAAATGTTTGTTTCTGCTCTTCTCTAAAAAATTAATACTCTTAGTCTTCTTGTAGTCCCAGTTCAATTAAAGCTCCAAGCTGATTTTGGAGTTGGAGAATGGCTCTCTCCTCCTTTAAACTCAAGCATGTTGTTAAAAAGAAAATGAAAACTCCCTGTATCATACCAGAAGAAAGAGCCATCTTCTGACATGGGAGAGGAGAAAAACCAAATTAATTAAGGGACTATTCTATTACTAATCTCAATTCTTTGACTCTATTCTGATTCTTTAAACTTTTCTTAAAGTATGAATTTTATATCAGAATTCACAAGATATATATATATATATATATATATATATATATATATATTTTTTAAACTTTGTTGAGATAATAATGGTCATATGAGTACTAATTAATTTAGAGAAAAGGCTTCGATTAGCTGCCTATACATGTCTTTGTGTTCGAGTCTCTTTTCAGTTTTCTGCAGGAAATCACGGCCAGGCCTAACATCAAATGAAATCTCCAGGAAGAAGATGGGGCCCCACAACGACAATTCCACGTGAAAAATAATATCACTAAGCTGACAAACATCATCTACAGATCAGCTTTGGACTACAAAGTGCTTAGAGCAATTCTGAGATGGCTAGCTGAGATGATCCAGTTTCAAAGACTGCTTGAATAAGGACTTGAGATAAACCCTGAACTTTGGCATTATGGATAACAAAGAATATAGTTATCTTTCCTAGAATTTGTCAATTAACCCAAAATTTTTCTTTTCAGAATAAAGATAACTTCGCCCATACCCAGCAGGAAGCAATTTTAAGAATTCGACGCCCACATTCCCAAAGGGGTGGTGTGGGGTGGGTGGTTTTTTGGTCTTTTTATGGGTATTGGGTCTGGGATAGTTTTCATTGTTTAGGAGGGTTGGTTACAAGTTGTTGTTAAGGGTTAGGAAAAGGGCTAGGCAAAAGGTGCTTGTTTAAAAAAAAAAAAAAAAAGAAGAAGAAGAAAAAAGAAAAAGACAATTACTAGTTTTAAATACTTTACATTCAATTGGATTGTTTTATATTGTATACAAATTATTATTATTGAGATTGAGATTGTTAGAATATACCATATACGTATTTCTAATCTTGTTCGAGATATTGTATTTATACCATTCATTTAACAATGTAATTGTAATTTGCTAATCCTTGAATGTTAGTATTACCAACTATTAGGATATATAGAAATGAAAATTAGTGGTTAGACATTACAATTGAACTTGTAGTCATATTAGGTGTGTTGTCAAGATCAAACAGATATATTTTAGATAGACAGGTCATCTTCAAACCCTTCAGAGATCTACAGAATATGGCATTTAAAATGTTTTAATAACTTAAGAATTTTTCTCTTTTGCTATGACTATGAGACATGACGGCTCCTGGCAGTACCAATCTACTTCAGAGAAAATATGGGCATTGAAGAAACTGCATATGGAACTAACTTTCATTGTTGCAAAAGTCAGCCACTGGACAACGAAGTATCCTTGAATCAACTGCTGACAAACAGGACAGACAGGACATGAAACCAAGGACTACCAATTCTTGCCAAAACAAGTGTGGTTGTGGCTTTAACAAAGGGCATCTTCTGAAGCCAGGACAATACGGCACCATCCCTGAAGTGAGTGACCTTTGCAATCTGTAAAAGGTACCATGCCCTTTTCTTCGAAAGCAGCTGAACAGGGAGTGGGCCAATGGCTTCTTATATGCAATGGAACAGCAGATGAAACAGTTATTCTTGAGGAATAACTAAGCTCACCTCTCTCAATAGTAGACTGGCGTTTAATAGAGAGATGTGGAGAAGAACAGGATGCCAAGATGAAGCCACATATACACAGCCAAGAAAAATGGACAGCTGAATTGAAAAAGACATCAATAATTTCCAGAATTTAAAATCCTGAATCATGACATGACACTAATGGAATTCAGGTGTTTCTGGTACATGGACTGCTCTCACCAAATGTGAGGTCAAACTGTTGACCTTGTATACATCTTAGTTCACAAAAGAGTCTGTCAGATACGCTAAGCCTGTAGGCTGAAGATGATGCCCCAACACTGTGGAGAAACCTCAGGTGACTGTCCAGGCAGCTGGCTGTTTCTGTCAATACTCAGATTAACATCCCTCCAACCTCAGAAATAAATAATAAACTAGCACATGTTTCTGAGAGAAATATTAGAAGGTATTTCTAATGATGTGGTCACCAGCCATCCATATTATACAAGAACAGGGCAGAAAAACTGATGATCTTCCAAAGGCAACCAACAGCTCTACCTTTAAAATGGTTAACAGACAAGCCTGTATGGGTTCATCAATGGCCTTTAACAACAGAGAACTCCAGGCTTTAGAAGAGCTGGTAGAAGAACAGTTAAATCTCAGCATATTGAAGAATCTACTAGCCCATGGAATTCTCCTGTATTTGTTATTAAAAGGAAATCTGGTAAATGGAGAATGGAACAGACCTTAGAGCAATTAACAAAGTAATTCAGCCAATGGGCTCTCTCAATCCTGGAATTCCTTTGCCTACTCTGTTACCTAAAGGATGGCCTCTCATAGTTATTGATTTAAAAGAACTGTTTCTTTCAATACCCCTACAAGAAAAAGACAGAGAAGATGCTTTCACGGTGCCTACTTACAATAATTCTCAACCGGTTAAAAGATTTCAATGGAGAGTCCTCCCACAGGGAATGTTGAATAGTCCAACCCTGTGCCAATAATTGTACACAGCAGCCTTAGAAGTGATACGTAAAAAATTTCCTAAATCTATAATTTATCATTATATGGATTGATATTTACTAGACTCTCAAGTGCAGATACTTTAGAAAGAATGTTTGAAGAAGTAAAGAAAATATTGCCTGGCTGGGGATTACAAATTGCTCCTGAAAGATACAAAGAGGAGATTCTATTAATTATTTAGGATATAAATAGAGCTACAAAAAATTAGACCTCAAAAGGTACAAATTAGGAGAGATCGCCTACAGACTCTTAATGACTTTCAAAGATTATTTTGGGACATTTCTCATCTACGAACTATTGTTGGGGTAAAAAATGATGAACTGAATAATTTGTTCAAAACCTTAGAAGGTGACAAGGACTTAAATAGTCCAAGAGAATTATCACCTGAAGCTGAGAAAAGAATTGGCCTTGTGAAAAAAAAGTACATGAAGGACATGTAGATCGTAAGATCCAAAGCTGGATTGCATTTTGGTTATTTTACCTTCTAGGCATTCTCCTACAGGAATATTAATGCAGAGAGAAGATATTATATTAGAATGGATATTTTTACCAAATAAACAAATAAAAAATTAAAAACTTATGTGGAAAAAATCTCTGACTTAATTTTGAAAGGAAAATTGAGACTCGTTCAATTAGCAGGAATAGACCCAGCAGAAATTGTTGTACCTTTAACTAAAGAGGACATTGAAAAATTATGGGCAGAAATGGAACCTGGCAAAGAGCTTGCAGTAATTTTTGGGAGAAATTAACAGCAAATATCCTAAAAGCAATAGAATTGATCTTATAAAGAGAGCTGATTGGATCTGCCTTGAATTGTACGTGAAAAACACCATATCTGGAGTTCGGACATTTTATACAGATGCCAACAAGTCACATTTTTTTTTTTGAAGCTGCTTGCATGCACTTCTTGTTTTTATTTTTATTAGGTAGTATTATTTCCTTCTTGGGTCTCTGAGGGAGTTGAAGATGAGTTAGTTATAGTAATAATTATCTTTGTTAAGGATTTCAGAAAAACTCACTAAGAGCTGTAAGTGTATAAATTTGAAAGACGTTATAAGACAGTTCCGTTAGCTATATAAGTTAGGATAAAAGTGAATCAGGTACATTCTGGACTTACCAAAATAGGATAGATAATGGAATTATTTTCTCTGAATTTGTCAATTACAAATGGACTAAACATTGTTTAGGTATTTATTGTTTGTATATATGGTATATATAGTTATTGTACTTTTGTATATAGTTTTTCTTATATTAGTTATAACTTTTTCCTTTTTTTCTTTTTATTAAAATAGAAAAGGGGAAATATAGTGATATTTTATTTGTATTGAAATGTGATTTTATTTGTATGTCAATAAAGTTGCCTTGAGGTCAGAGCAAGCCAGAGCAGAAGCCGAGCAGTAGTGGGGCACGCCCTTAATCCCAGCACTTGGGAGGCAGAGCTAGGCGGATCTCTGTGTGTTCAAGGACATAGCCAGCATAGCAGACACACGCCTTTAATTTCAATACCAACCATAGAAGACCTGGAGGTCTGTACAAACAGGCAGTGACTAGGAGGTCATGTGGCTGGGTTACAACCAATGAGGGAGGAGAACAGAAAGTCTTTAAATAGACAGGACGCACAGAAGTAGGTCTCTTGCGGAGAGGAGGAACCGCAGAAGCAGTGAAGGGTAAGGTTTTCTGCTTTGGCTCTGACCTCGTGGTTTTTAACTCTGCAACTGGCTCTGTGTTTCTTATTTAACAAGCAGGATACATCTACAGTCTAGCATGGATGAGGAAATGCAGGGTGGGGGGAGAGGGACAGAGGGAGAGAGGGAAAGAATGTAACATTGCAGATGTATATTAGGTTCTGACATTCAAGGCCAGCCCTGAAGAGGAATTTCAAACAATGTCCCTGACAAATGTCATTTAGACGAAAACTGGCAGTAATGAAGATTCCTGGGCCTCACACCAGCTTTGTGAGGGGTAAGTTCAAAGACGAGACGACTTGACGAGTCAGTGTGGCAATTCACCCAATATGCTAAAAGTCCAAGGATCTCTCCTCAGAGACTAAGAAGTTACAGGTATGGAGGCTTCACAAACCAAACTAGTAGGTACGGATGGAGCTATGGACGAAGAGGCATTGAGCGCCGTGTTTACCAGGAAAGTGCTGAGCCTCCAAACTGGTTAAAGCCAGCATTCTGCTGTTTAGGGATAGTTAGACTTTGAGAGAAACAAGAATTGAGCTGTGGGGCAGAATTTTAAAACTGCAATGTACTTGTGCACATATTCAAGAACATGTCTTCCCTGGTCTTGCTTCTACTCTTTCCCCTTCCTTCCCACGTACACAAGAAGAAAGCACAGTGCGTTGACTCTGTATCCTGTGCATTGGGAATCATGTGACTTTAAGTTTTTCTTTTCCACTTGCCTTCACTACAGCTTCCCTGAGGGTGTGTTCGCTGTCTGGGTAATCAACCTTTGCTTCCATAATTTAAAAAGGACTATTATTTGTTCAGCAAGTTTTCTGTTTCTTTTGGTTAAGAAGCCAGATTTAATTTCTTGTTTGGGGTCAGAAAATGAAAAAAAAAAAAAAAAAAACAACTCATAGATAACGAGTTCTGATTTCAGACCCACTCTAGGATGCTCTTCCTGTGTGCCAAGAGCTTGACTGAAGGAGAAGGACATAGACCTGGGTTTTTCTATTTTGCTCTTTGCAAATAGACAAAAATAGACAAAAGCTCTCCCTAGGTAACAGCTTCCAGGTCATTCTTCTTCTAAACCTGTTAACCACTTCTTCTCTTTGTAATATGAATGCATGGTGGTTAAATCTTAAAGTCTCCAAGGTTTTGGCGATGCTTTTAAACTCATATACATTTCTTAAAAGGCTTTGTAGAACTTTTTTGTTTGTTTTTAATCTCATTTAATTTTTATGCCTTTCCCTCTAGATGCATCTTCCTCCTACCAACCCCAGCACTGGAACAGGCCTAGTGTGTGTTCTTTAGGTTTCATGTGTTTGCTTCCAACTTTTCAGTACTGGAGAAGAAAGGAAGGGCTTTGTGCCTAGCAGGCAGGTGCTTCACCACCGAGCTGCATCTCCAGACTGTATAACATGCGCTGGGTAATGTACATTACTGTTTTGCGTACATACATTTTCAAGTTTCATAAATGGCAGGATGTAATGAATTATCTTCATTCTTTCATCCAGCATTATTACAGATTCATAGGTCTTGGAGTGTTCACCTCTCTGGTTAATGTCATCATCTCAGTTCTGTAGCCTTGCAAGCTACCACATCCAGTTTATCTGAGCCTCAAGCTGTGGACACACAAATTGCTTTCAACTATGTGCTACAAGTCATACTGACATTGCCATTGTTTTAAATTTTCCTTTATGGGTTGTAGGGATGACTCAGTGATTAAGAGCACCTGCTGCTCTTACAGAGAACCTTGGTTTGGTTTCCCACACTCTGGTGGCTCACAACTGGCTGTAACATCAGATTCAGAGAATCCAAGGCCCTCTTCTAGCCTCCACAGGCACTGCACTGACATGCACATACCCACAGACAAATAAACAAATATCTAAAACTAAAAATTGAAACTTATTTTCATTTGTATGCTTATCTGGGCATTTTCTGGGAACAGCCTGGGTAGGAATTTATATCCAGGGATGGAAATGGCAAGCCATGATGGCACATCTTTGATTTAGTTAAATCTGCCAGACAGCTCTCCAGAATGGCTGCCCCAGTTCACGGGAATGCACAGTGCATGGGCATGCATGTATAGCCCAGCAACATCTAGTCATATCTAGATTTCTAATATTATCCTTCTGTGATATAAACACCTTCAAAAGGAGAGGTCTGGAACTAATCAGCAGTTCTTATTAATCATGATGAAATGCTTTATATTGCAATAGTGACAAATGTCCAGAAGAAATGGGGTCTCAATTCTGAAGTCAGGGAGCGAGGATGGTAATAGAAAAGCATCAGTAGGCAGTAGATTGAAAGAGTTGTGGACAGCAGAAGGAACACATTGTGGAGAAACACAAAGGAGGTAAAGCCCAGGTCAACAGAATTTAGGGCTGTATGAAAGAAATAAAAAGAAGAAAAAAATAAAGTGCCTGAGGTTTTAAGATATGAACATATCTACTAGATCCATGAATGAAGGACATCTCTCTTCTGTTTTTCCCTAGATATGAAATAGGCTTTTAAATATATATATATATTACTTAGTATTTGAGAATTTCATATATGTATACAAAGTATTTTGATCATATCTACTCTTCCCCCTCCTTTCTCCAATTCCTTCCAGACCTACCTCCACCACATGTCCTTGGCCTCTACTTTTAATCCAGAGTCCAATGAGTGCTGCTGGTGTGTACAGAAATACAAGGTGATTTATAGAAGCATAGGCAGACCACTAAGGCCTAAAAATCCTCTCCCTGACCTTAGCAGCCATGGACTGCTCTTCAGCTGGGGGTAGAGTTTCACAAGCTTTTCCCAGATCATACTGAACGTTTGACTGACTTGATCATATGCAGGAGTTGTACTTGGCAAGTTGATCTTTTCTGACTGAAGGTGCACTATAGTAATCACACTGGAGAGCTACATGAACCCAAGGCACCAACAGTGCAGACAGATCTGCTTGTATTTTTGAAGGTCAGTTGGACTTTGTTATGATGGGCATTGTAAGACGTTCAGTTCAGGACTGTTTATGAGAAGCAGAGGAAGAAAATACACAAAAATCTCAGAGATCTCTGTGGACACCAGTTTGGGAACAGACTACCTTCCTCAAGTGTATGCTCTTGGATAATGCACACCAGCCTCAGATGTGCATGTCAGTTACCCTCACTTTACATTAAGAAAAGAAAAACTTCAAAAACAGTATGCATCGCTCAACACTCTGCAAGCCTTCAACACAACCAGGATTTTAACAAGTGTTTGTTTGACATGAAAGTTGCATTTATTTATTTATTCATTTGCTTGATTTTTTATTGTTGCTACTTAGTTGTAAACACACACACACACACACACACACACAAAAAAAAAAAAAAAAAAAACCCTGAATGGTACACTGGGCGTTGGTGGCCCATGCCTTTAATCCCAGCACTTGGGAGGCAGAGGCAGGTGGATCTTTGTGAGTTCAAGGCCAGCCTGGTCTACAGAGTGAGTTCCAGGAAAGGTGCAAAGTTACACAGAGAAACCCTGTCTCGAAAAACAAAACAAAACAAAAACCTGAATGGTAGGAATAATACCAGAATTTTTAGTGTAGCATCCACTGAGGTTAGTTGTTTCTGCAGACAGGGAGTGAAAACAAGAGGTAATCTGTGGTCTATCATGATTTTTATCTTTATTTTCAATTCCAGACAATTTTTTATTTAAAGTATGGATATGTGCTAATGGAATGTCAGAGCATACATGTAACTATGGAAAGTGAGACTATATAATGTGCAATTATCCTCCCACTGAGAAGCTCACATGTAAAAGCTCCATAGGTCACACTCCATGCACAACCACTAATCCGTGTGGTCATTGGACTTATGGGTTAAGAGAGCTGACCTCAAATAATATAGAATAGTATTTACACTTACATGTTTTATCAATCTCCTTGAATCATCATTTTATGCTGATACATCTATGTTTGGTAATCCAGATTTAACGATTAGCAGCAAATGCTGGCAGTGGCACCTGAGCTTGTTAACTATACATGGTTTGAAAAAGGATATTATTTGCTTAATTCTGGCAATAATTGACCAGGTTGTGGGGTCTATGTTTCCAAATATACATTCTCTCAGAAGAAGGGATCCTGAGAAATTGAGAATGTTCCAAATCAGCAGTGTGTCCACAGTGACGTGTAGCAGGAGTTATCTCCAGTCCTGCCCAGTCTGCAGCCTCTCAGACCCAAATAAACACACACAGGCTAATATTATTTAAAACTGCTCAGCCATTAGCTCAGGCCTACCACTGACTAGCTCTTACACTTAAACTCAGACCATTTTTGTTTATCTATATGTTGCCAAGTATTCTGTGGCTTTACCTGTGTGCCTGTTACATGCTGCTCCCTGGATAGCAGGCTGGCATCTTCTGACTCAGCCTTCCATTTCCCAGAATTCTCCTTTCTCTTTGTCCTGTCTACACTTCTTGGCTGGCTACTGGCCAGCATTTTACTTATCGATCAATCAGAGCAAAACATTCACAGTATCCCCAGCAGTGATGTCTTACGTTACAACAGAAGGGGAATGGTTCACTGCATTCTCATGGAAAATCTCTCATTCATAAATATGTTAGTTAATTTTGATATTACTGTGCCAAAGCAAATGACAAAAGCCACTTAAGGACAAAAGTGTGTGTGGTTTTTCTGCATGTATGTCTGTGAACCACCTACAAGACCAGAAGAGGGCATGAGACCCCATGGAACTACAGTTACAGATGGTTGTGAACCATCATGTGGGTACTGATGACTGAACACAGGCCTTCCGCAAAAACAGTCAGTGCTCTTAACCACTGAACCATCTCTCCAGCCCCCATTTTGTATTCTTTTTTAAAATGTGTTTGCATTATTTTAATTATGTGTATGTGTAAGAATGCACATTGTATAGGTGCCTGCACAGGCCAGAAATGTCACACAAATGGGAGTCACAGGCATTGTGAGCTGGCCATTGTGTACATACAGAAGCAACTGTAGGGGTTCTGCATGAGCAGCTGGTGCTTTCAACAATTCTCCATTGTCAGAGAACATACTGTTGTAATGATACTAGCTCCAATTTCTGACTGTATTTTTATTTTGATGACATAGTTTCCAGCATTAAGTCAATTGAACAAAGTCACTTTCCCATGCTGAAGTGAACTGGGGTGATCTGAGTCAAAGGCAGAGATAGAATATGCTTGAGAAGTTAAACTCCCCCTTGAGACAACCTTCTCTTCAAAACCTGATCATGGAGCCTAAAACTCAGCCATTCTAGTTTTTACCATATGCTTAGGCTGACACAGAATACCAGGAAAACCGAGTGCAGCTGCCACGCTGTCACATTCTAGTGATTATAAGACCCCCCTGAGATTTTCAGCATTTTTATCCAAATAGCCTGTGACTCAGTTTATCCTGAGTTGCTCCTGGAATGACTTGAGATGAGAGAGATAAGATGTCTCCCAGTTCAAAATCAGATCCCTGACAAGGTTCTGTGAGAACTTTTTAAACCAAATTTCCTATAATCTTTCATCAGTAGAGATGTGAAATTTTACATTCCCTCTCTCTCTCTCTCTCTCTCTCTCTCTCTCTCTCTCTCTCTCTCTCTGTCTCTGTGTGTGCATGTGTCCATGATGCATGGGCATGCAAGCACACAGGTATACATGTGCACATAAATGTATGCACATGTGAGGACCAGAGTTTGATATTTGTTGTCTTCCTCCATCAACTCTCCTTTTTATTTTTTGAAGCAGGATCTCACTGAAGCTGGGACACACTAATCCAGTCAGAATACCTGTCCAACAAGACTTGCCAATCTTCTTGGGCAAGGGTTATAGACACAAGACACCACACCTGACTTTTTACATGAGTGCTGGGGGGATCGAAACACAGGTCTTCCTGTTGGTGTAACCAACACTTCACCAACTAACACATCTCCTAAGCCCCATTTTTTCACCAAGTGTAACACACCAGAATTATCTAGAGGGTTATTGAGCCTTGGGTCCTGTTCCTAAAGGCACTAAGGCTCTGAGATAAGGTCCTGAACAAGATTTCTAGTGAATTCTCAAGAATTTTTCAAGATGACAGCAGAGATCAGCTTGAGGACCACTGACTTAAGAGAGCAAGTAAAGACACTTAAATACAGTGGTGTAATTTTAAGTCCATGGATTCAGAAATCTTGTTCTTACTCATAAATTGTGCTGTGCTGGCACTAGTCTTCAACTATTGAGTAGGTTTATTCTGTACAACCATTAAGATAGTCACTGCAGTCTTCGGCATGCTCATAATCATGTGTCTCTCACAGAGGCAATCCTGACCTGTTCACTGTAAAAGAAAAACAACTAGATGAAATGAATCAGAATTTTGATTGGCCTCATAGACTATTAATGTGCCCATTCCCAAGGAAAAGTTAAGTAAAATTCCTGTTTCCTGGATCACAGAATATTGAGCTTTCATATGCCTAGGCCATAGATATACCCACTAGGTGAGAAGGGGACCCTCCATAGACTTGCTGATATAATTTCTATTTCTTCAAAATCATGTTTGCATTCTGGGATTTCTTAGACTTTTCATAAGCATGCAATGGCAAGTTAGCTTATTGGCCATATTGGCCTGAACATACCCATATCCAGACAAGAAAGATAGCTCTGTCTCCAACATTCAGACTTATTTGGCATATAAATATGGAGTTTAAATTATCTTAGTGAATTTTTTTTTGCTTTAATGACATTCTAGCTTTGACAGTAGGAAAATTTTTACCAGATAGCAACTCTGACAGTGTCATTACCCATTGAGAAAGGAAGAATTAAAGCAATATGAAAATTGGGGAGTGCAAATGAGCATGGAATTGTAGTTCAGAAGTTCGTCTCATTTCTTTCCTAAGCATAAGGTAAACTCATTCACATTCAGAAGGCCTTTAAGTGACATAATTTAATGTGACTAAAAGATGTGCAGATGGCACCACACTGCCTCTGCTGGGAGGAGAGGTCAGGCGGCAATTGGCTCTAACACAAGCAGGACTAATGTATAGCTACAAGCTGCCACATCAGCATCCATCCTTCTAAGAGCCCATTAGGGGAAGTAATCAACCACTCTGACAGTGCTCCCCTGATGCACCGGAGCACGGGGATTTTAATGCTACCCGGAGAGCTAGGTTCACACTCATACAAGGCTTATTTTTGAGGAGCAATTGGTCAGCAAATTATCAACCACTTTACTTAATATGAAAACAGATGTCAAAGCATCAGGTGAGAAGTCTCATTTGAATCTACCATTGAATGTACCATGCTACAAACCATTAAGTTTTGTTCTTATGAGTATTGAAGGATGATATTTAAAACTATACCAGAACAGTATATGAATACGTTTGTACCTTTTATCAATTACAATCTATACAGTAACATAAATTAAATACTGAGAAAAAGAAAATCAAATAAACCAAAGAATATAAAAATCCCATCAGTGTTGAGGAAAGACAGTAGTTAATTGTCTGGTTTTCTAAGACCAGATTTTGCCTCATCCAGAAATGTCTGACTTATGTAAAATAACTGAAGAAAAATGTTGTTTTTTAAGATATTAAAACAGAAAATGCTAGAAAAATGAGAGTGACTGATTATTTATCTCAGAAAAAAAAAACTACATTAAACACAGGTGTACATGGGCAAAGGAGACATGCTCAGTGAGGAGAGAATGTGGGTAAGCATATTCTATCTGTAAGAAACTAGCATATCATTTTGAGCCTGGAGGCATGGTGTAAGTTGGAAAGCAGCTCAGTCTATCCTTCCTTTCCCGGAGCTTCCTGGGTTAACATACCAACATTAAGAGTAGCATGTTTCAAACCAAGAAGCAAAGGGGAAAAATATTTTCTTGTCTCCTCATGATTTAAGAAAAACAACCTCAACAACAACAACAACAACAACAACAACAACAACAACAACAACACAGAAAACCAGACAACAGAGATGTTAATTGAGACCATTGTGTTGAAGGAGGTAGAGAGAGTACAGACGTTGGAAGAGGTGACATGAACTTGGGTATTGAAAGAGCTGAAAAGAATGTGGGATATTGGAAGTGCTTCATTGAGATTGACAAGCAACCACAGAATTAGAAATGGAACACAGTTCCTGTCTTTCCAATGGTGCTCACCCCACACTTCCATCCCTTTCCTTGTCTCTGCCATTGGATTGGGCTGACACAAGACAGTTATCACCATGCTTCAACTTAAATAATTCCTCCTGGCACCATTTATTTCCAGCTGCCTGTCAATAAGCTGTGAGAGATTCTTTCCCTCTACTTGGCGTACTAGGTAATTGGGATCTGAATAATATGGCAGATGTTTCATATCCAGTTATTTTCCTTCCTTCCTTCCTTTCTTTCCTTGTCTGCAAGTACCAGCAACATGTGTGTCCCACAATTAGCATTGTAAAGTAACATGAATCTTAAAAGGTCTTATAGTAAAAAACCTAGAGTCAGATATTGGGGTGAAAGCTGAAAGATCAGAGAAGCAGAACAGCCACCACTAGCTTACTCAGTCTCAAGAGAGCAGGTTACTGTTTCCTCATGCCTTATATACCTTTCTATGTCCTGCCATATTACTTCCTGGGATTAAAGGCATGTGTCATCACTGCCTGGTTCTGTTTCTCTCATGTAGCCCAATCACTTGCCTCCAAAATGCTAGGATTAAAGGTATGTGCCACCACTGCCTGATCTCTATGTCCAATTTAGTGGCTGACTCTGTCCTCTGATCTCCAGGTAAGCTTTATTGGGGTACACAGTATATCAACACCTTGTATTTTGTTTTTCTTTCTTTCTCTTCTCTCTTTCTTTTCTTTCTTTTTTTTTTTTTGAGAGAAAGTCTCAACTCTGAGGCCTCAGATGGTGTCAAATCTCTGTGTAGATCAGGCTAACCTTGAACTCATAGAGATTTGCCTGCCTTTGCCTCCCAAATGCTGGGACTAAAAGTATGCACCATGCCTAGTTAATGTAGTTGATTTTATTAAGAGAAGACCACGAGTTGGGTTTCTTCAGTGTTAAATCACTGCTCTGTCAGCTGTCTTTCAAAGCAATTCCATCCACATTTGTTCTTGTGTAGCTAGCGTTTTTCTGGTCCTGCTGGGCCCATAGTCAGGACAAATCACTCTCACCTGCCAGTCCAGCAGCTACTCAGACCCAACCAAGTAAACACACAGAGGCTTACATTATTTATAAACTGTATGTCCATGGCAGGCTTCTTGCAAACTGTTCTTATATCTTAACCTATTTCTATTAATCTATAAGTTGCCACATGGCTTGTGGCTTACCGATGTCTTTACATGTTGCTTATCATGGCGGCAGCTGGCAGTGTCTCCTGACTCAGCTTTCCTGTTCCCAGAATTCTCTTCTCTGCTTGTACTACCTATACTTCCTGCCTGGCTATTGGCCAATCAGCATTTTATTTATACAGAGTGATATCCACAGCACTTCCCCTTTTCTTTTTTTTCAAAAGGAAGATTTTAACTTTCACATAATAAAATTACATATAACAAAACAATTATCTGGCAAGAATTACAGTTACAATATCTAGTCTATTTATAATAGCTAGTCTATTTGTATTTGGCAAAATTAAAGAAGATATCCCATCTACCCTATATTTGTGTGTCTAAGGTTTCATATCTAACTTATCTTTTATCATAACTAAGGAAATTATAACTATTTAGTCTTCAACTACATCAAAGACCCCAGAAGAATATAATATTACCTGAGAAATGGGAGAAGGACACAAGCAATTTTCGGGAGTCTTGAGAGAGTAGACAAAGACAGCTGGCAGCCTGGACAGTCATCCAAAGTTCTTCTGTAAAGTTGGGGCATCTGTCTTTAGCCCACAGGGCTAGAGTCACTTCTCTCTGAGTCCTGTAGAATGTCTGGCCGTTTCCTCTGCAAAGCAGGAACCTGAAGGACCATTTTACCAAGCAAAGTTCAATGGTCACCTTCCTATTGGTCCTGCATGTCCAGTCGATCAAGCAGTCCAGGCAAGAACAGTTTCTTGCCCAAATGGCTATTTTTGCCAAGGTTAAGATAAACTCCATATGGAGTGTCTTCAATGCCCATCCTCCTCTCTGAAGTAAATTGGTGCTTCCAGGAGCAGACATGTCTTGCTGTCCAGAAAGTCTAAAATTTTAAAACATGTTAAATGCCATATTATAGGTCTTTAAAGTGTTTGAAGATTACCTATCTAATTGAATTATATCTATGTATACCTAGAAAACAACATGATTATAAGTTTGACTATCATAGAAGACTAATTATTAATCTGTATTTCTTAATTATCCATCACAATCTAAATGAGTTACATAAACATAATACCTCAAATGAGAATAGAAATATATATACAGCATAACAAAATTAAGTTTAAACTTGTATCAATAAACTAAAATCCATAGCAATGTGAAACATTTTAAACAAGTTGCTCTTTAAAAGTAGATTCAATAATCTACTCTTTCATCCTATCGTATCTGTATCATATCTTCTTTTCTTCTTTAGAAAGAGATCACATTTATAATCAACCTGATTTAAATAAAAATATTGGTTTTTCTCTATCCCACACCAGAGGGCTCTTACAATAAGGGACAAAAGAATCTCTTAACCTTTTCTTTTAGTAATATGCTTAGGTTTAGAGAAGAAGTGAGCCAATTCCATCTCCAAAGCCAGTCTGGTATATTTGGGAATTTGGGCATAGCTTCTCTTACTACTTTCTGCTGGAGGGGGGTGCTTTATCTTATGGGGACACAAAGAAAATTTTAGGCTTATGGAGTAATCCATGAGGCGGTATTGTCTGAGCCAGTTTTCTTGAAAACATTCTAGATGTTGGATCATCTGGGTCATGGTGTCATTGGAGACCTTTCAGGGGGTCTTGGCTGGTCAAACCTGATATATTTTAATCCGCAACAAATCCATAGTCTCTGGCTTTCTGTGGAAACAAAAACAAAGCCCCCTTTCCAAAGCAACATATCCTTACATACAAATTTTGAAGTCAAGGTATCTAAAATATACATATTGGCTTAACTCAACAGCCTTTTATGAACAAATATTTTTCTGCAGTTAAAAATCCCAAAGTCAACACAATCTAGATTCTCTATGTAATATCCATCTTTATGTGGCTTATTTTTTATACTACCTTTACTGTCTCTTTAAAGACTTTATTTTTAAAAACTATCTATGTCTTTATATAACTGTATATATTTCTTTTTCCCTTTCTTCCAAGCCTACATACATTTTTACACACATTGTAAAGCATTTAATGTCTTGTTCCATCTGAATCTGTCATATTGTGAATCTATTGTTTAAAAACTACAGCATTAATAGGGCTAAAATAGCAGCTTTGGCTGGTGACTCCGCCCACCTCAGCTTCCCAACATGGTGGTAATAGTTTACCACCAGCTCTGGGAGCCATCAACTCTTAGAAAGAGTGTGTCTATGCTTCTATCAAAGCAGTGTGTGGCCCAGAAACCTTTTTTTTTTTTTTACTAGCAAAGACTAAATCCACCACGCAGTATAATGTGCAGCTTGTAGACGCCTCATTTCTGCCATGTGTCCAGTCAAAGGTACATGCCAGTAACCCACCATAGAAGCTCAAACCCGCAGGCTGCCACTAACTTGAGAGGGACATCTAGGGAGCTGTTTTTAGCTTCATTTTAGAGTCTTTTTTCTCAGGTTTTAGGTGGAAACTCTTGCTAACCTGTTGGGTGTCATTTGTAGCTGGAGAGTTTCTCTCCAGCTCCCACCAAGCCCTGGCAGTCCTGAAGCCCACTTATAAAATAAACACAAAGACTCTTATATTAAACTGCTTGCCCTAATGGCTCAGGCTTCTAGCTATCTAGTTCTTACATCTTAAATTAACCCATTTCTATAAATTTATACCTTGCCACATGGCTTACCAGAATCTTACATGTTGGTACTCATGGTGGCAGCTGGCAACATCTCCTGACTCAGCCTTCCTGTTCCCAGATTTCTCTTCTCTGCTTGTCCCACCTATACTTCCTGGCTACTGGCCAATCAGCATTTTATTTATACAGAGTGATATCCACAGCAGTCTTGAGCCATGAACATTAACAGCTGAAGCTGAAACATACAAACACTTGCATATAGAGATTTGTTCAAATGTGTTATTGCTGGGGCTGGAAGGATAAGTGGATAAGCATGCTTGCTGCACAAGTGTGAGGACCTTGGTTCACATTCCTAGCCTCTGCATACAATGCCAGGTGTGGGCCACTCATGTGCTGGTACCTGCAATTCCAGCCTTGTGGAGACAGAGACAGAAAGATCACTGTGGCTTCTATAAGTTCTATGAGAGATCTTTTCTCAAAGGAATAGGACAGAGAATGAGAAGAGCAGCATGTATAATGTTTTTTGTTCCCTGCATGAATGCATACAGGCACAGGCACCTGCAATAGCATTCTCTGCTCTGTGACAGCAATGATCGTACTATACCCACAGCCATAATAAACCAAAATTCTGTCATTGAGACAGAAAATACTTGGGAACAATAATTCACTATTCCATAGCTAGTGATTCTTTAACAAGAGGTGAAAGGGGAGATACAGAGTTTTACAGTGTTGGGGATATAGCTCAGTTGGTAGAGAGTTTGCTTAGCATGCAAGAAACCCTAGGTTTGATCCCAGCACCACATAAACAGATATGGTGGTATGCTCCTGTAATCCCACCACTCAGGGAGTGAAGGCAGAGGATCTGCATGCTATGGTCACCCTAGGTTACAAGGTATAGTGATATTTTATTTGTATTGAAATGTGATTTTATTTGTATGTCAATAAAGTTGCCTTGAGGTCAGAGCAAGCCAGAGCAGAAGCAGAGCAGTAGTGGGGCACGCCTTTAATCCCAGCACTTGGGAGGCAGAGCTAGGCGGATCTCTGTGTGTTCAAGGACACAGCCAGCATGGCAGACACACGCCTTTAATCTCAATACCAACCATAGAAGACCTGGAGGTCTGTACAAACAGGCAGTGATGAGGGGGTCATGTGGCTGGGTTTACAACCAATGAGAGAGGAGAACAGAAAGTTTTTAAATAGACAGGAGGCAGAGAAGTAGGTCTCTTGAGGAGAGGAAGAACAGCAGAAGCAGTGAAGGGTAAGGTTTTCCGCTTTTGCTCTGACCTCGTGGTTTTTAACTCTGCAATCGGTTCTGTGTTTCTTATTTAACAAGCTGGTTACATCTACAATTGGCGCCCAACTTGGCAAGAATTCATTAAAAAACCGCTTGCCTTGGCAGTGGGTCCGGCTTCCCGCCTGGGCGGGCCTGGCTCCCTAGCCCTCTGGTGTGGGACAGAGAAAAACCAATATTTTTACTTAAAACAGGTTGATTATAAATGTGATCTCTTTCTAAAGAAAAAGAGGGGATATGATATAGATATAATAGGATGAAAGGGTAGATTAATGAACTTACTTCTAAAGAGCAACAACTTGTTTAAAATGTTTTACATTGGTATAGATTTTAGTCTATTGATACAAACTTAAAGTTAATTTTGTTATACTGTGTGTATATTTCTACTCTTGTTTAAGATATTATGTTTGTACAGCTCACTTAAAATTATAATGGATAATTAAAAATAGATTAATAATTAATCATCTAGGATAATCATACTTGTAGCCATGTTAGTTAAGTCTTCTAGGTATACACAGAGATATTTCAGATAGATAGGTAATCTTCAAATACTTCAAAGACCTTCAGAATATGGCATTTAAACTATTTTTAAAATTTAGACTTTCTGGACAGTGAGACATGTCTGCTCCTGGCAGCACAAAATTTACTTCAGAGAGGAGGATGGGCATTGAAGACACTTCATATGGAGTTTATCTTCACCTTGGAAAAAATGGCCATTTGGGCAAGAAACTGTTCTTGCCTGGACTGCTCGATCAACTGGACATGCAGGACCCATGGAAAGGTGACCACTGAACTTTGCTTGACAAAATGGTCCTTCACGTTCCTGCTTGACAGAGGAAACTGCCAGACATTCTACAGGACACTGAGAGAAGTGACCAAGAGACTCTAGCCCTTGTGGGCTGAAGACAGATGCCCCAACTTTACAAAGGAACATTAGGTGACTGTCCAGGCTGCCAGCTCTCTCTGTCTACCCTGCAAGACTCCCAAAAAGTGCTCACATCATTCTCCCGGTTCTCAGGTAATATTACATCCTTCTGAGGTCTTTGATGTGGTTGAAGACTAGATAGTTATAATTTCCTCAGTTATGATAAAAGATAAGTTAGATATAAAACCTTAGACTCACAAATATAAGATAGATAGGATATATTCTTTAATATTGTAACTGTAATTCTTGCTTGATAATTGTTTTGTTATATGTAATTGTACTATGTAAAAGTTAAAAGCTTCCTTAAAAAAAAAAAAGAAAAGGGGAAGTGCTGTGGATATCGCTCTATGTAAATAAAGTTCTGATTGGCCAGTGGCCAGGCAAGAAGTATAGGTGGGACAAGAGAGAAGAAAATTCTGGGAAGTAGAAGTTTGGAGAGAGACACTGCCAGCCGCCGCCATGAAAAGCAACATGTAAAGACACTGGTAAGCCACAAGCCATGTGGCAAAGTATAGACTAACAGAAATGGGTTAATTTAAGATAGAAGAAGCAGATAACAAGCAGCCTGCCATGGCCATACAGTTTGTAAGCAATATAAGTCTCTGTGTGCTTTCTTGGTTGAGTCTGAGCGACTGTGGGACTGGCGGGTAAGAGAGATTTGTCCTGACTATGGGCCAGGCAGGAAAACTCTAGCTACAACAAGGGCAGTTTGGGGCCTGCCTAAATATATGGAAAGTGTCTCAGAAGGGAAGCCCCAAATTCAGAACCTCATCAAAGGCCCTGAGTCCAATTAGTACCTTGAGATGTAAGAAGAAATGGATCAGTAACTGTCATTAAGATACAGTATTGCAGTGTTGTTTTATCATTGTGTGTTATCTGTCTAATCAATGAATCATTTATTCATTCAATAATGACTTAGTGTTCAAATGTTCTGTACTAATAAAGAGATGGGGAAATAATCATGAATAAATAAGCAACATATCTAACAAAGTGTCCAACAAAGGAAATTGATATTAATCAGGGAGGGTTAACTATGTCATTTCAAAATAAGAATGTGCTAATCAAGAAACGGTTCTAAGGGAGGGCATGAAAAATCTGTCAGATGGGGAGGTAGGTGAGCATGGGAGACCTTTTAGAAAAGATGAATCTGATGTGAGATTTTAGTGATGAGCACCGCATTTCACTGGGATGAGGCAAGAAACAAGGGAAAGAGACTCACATGGAGGAAACGCTGAGGATTTCAAAGTGAGAGAGAAGATAACGAGGGACTGTAGACCCTTCCATGCGGAGCAGAGAGAGGTGAGAGAAGGTGGAGTTTGTGTGCAGGCTGAGTTCTGCAGGCAATCACAAATTCAAATATCTGCCAATATGAAACGCTGGTGTGCAATCTTTAATTCAATTTAACCTGGGACTCAGTATCATCACTTTTCAGCTTTTCATTTTTTAAATCATAGCACCTTGACTAAATTGTGCAGGAAAAGTTATGAACTAAAACAATACCCTGGTGTGGTTACACACCCCTGAAATCCCAGCACTGGGATAGAATTCTTAGTTCAAAAACCAGCCTGGATGAAATAGCATGTTTCAGAGTAACCTGGAATATATAACAAGATCAAAAAAGAAAAACCACAGTGTTTCATCTCAGCTTCCCACTCTCCAATACCCACCCTAAAGGAATATTTGTTTAATGGTGTAAAGATGTGTTGCTTTTGTTTATACTGCACTTGTTTATATAAAGATGTGTTTCTGTTTCACCTTGCCTGCCTAAGGCACTTAACTGGTCTCAGCTGAATGGTCAATAGTTCTGCCGAGGAGGAATAGGCAAGATTGGTGGGCAGAGAGAAAAGCAGAACTTGCCAGCCAGACACAGAAGAAGCAGGGAAGCAGGATGCACAGTACATAAATGAGGTAAATGAGCCTCAGGGCAACACATAAGTTAATAGAAATGGGCTAATTTCTTATTAAGTTAATTTCTAATTAAGATAAAAAAAAAAAAGAGCTAGCTAGAAACAAGCCTAAGCTAAGGCCAAGCATTCATAACTAATAATGTCTCCATGTCATGATTTGTGAGCTGGTGGTCTAACAAAGCCAGCTACAATCATTTTACCTTTAGTTCATTTGTTGGTACTTCAAAATTTCTAAATAAATTACTCATTTTTGCTTTTGTACACCGGTTTAATAAAATATTGATTGGCCAATAGCCAGGCAGGAAGTATAGGCAGGATAAGCAGACAAGGAGCATTCTGGGAAGAGGAAGACTGAATCAGGAGATGCCAGCCCACCCTCCAGGGAGTAGCATGTAATGGTACACAGGTAAATCCACAGAACACATGGTGACATACAGATTAACAGAAATGGGCTGAGTTTAAATATAAGAGCTAGTTGGTCATATGCCTGAGCTAATGGTCGAGCAGTTTTAATTAATATAAGCCTCTGTGTGTTTACTTGGATCTGAATGGCTGCAGACCAGGCAGGACACAGAAAAACTTCAGCTACACAATTTTTATTTCTTAATCCATTAGCAATAAAATATGTTTTAACTTTCTGGTACTAAATATAGGGATTTAATATACATTCTTTTACCATTTTTAACTTATTCTACATCAGTTCTAAATTATTATTTAAAGTCTTTTTTCATTCCCTGTATAACTATAAGTAGTGTTTTAAGCCTCTGCCATTTGCTCCAGAAAAAAACACAACTCTAATGGCTGCTACTCTATTAAGATGTTAATCCCACCATCCTTCTCTTCCTCTCTTGTCTCCATCTCTTTCCCTATCGTTACAACTATCACACTCAGTTCTGCTCTCCTTGATTAAACTGTCCTAATCAAGTTTTAATTATCAAAGATTATTAACAGATAAAAGGAGGGTTGGGGAACTAACTCAGTTGGTAAAGTGCTTGCCATGTGAGCGTGAGAACTTGAATTTGGATCTCACCTTCTAGAAAAAAGGCATAGGGAGACAGTGATAGTTGGATCCCAGGGGCTTTCTGGCTAGAGAGTCTAACTGAGTGGGTAAGTGCTGTGGAATATTACTTTAGCTTTGTAAAGATGTGTTACATTTGTTTAGTTTAATGATGTAAAGATGTGTTTGGTTTGCTTGCCTAAGGTATCAGATTGGTCAAATAAAAAGCTAGTCAGTAGAGGAAGAGGCTGGGCTGGCGGGCAGAGAGAATATGTTGGAGGAGGAATCTAGGCTAGAGAAGAGGGAACAAGGGAGAAAGAGAGGAAGGTGACTGGGGCTAGCCAGGCAGCTACCAGACAGATAAACATGAAGTAGGACATACATAATGAAAGAAAGATAAAACATAAATAAAGAAAAAACATAACTAAAGAGAAACAGGTTAATTTTGGTTAGAAAAAAAATAAGCTACCCAGAAACAAGTATAGGCTAAGGCCAAGCATTCATAACTAGTAAGTGTCTGTGTCATGATTTGGGAGCTGGTTGGCAGCCCAAAATAAAGCTTGTTACAGGTGAGCTCATGGTTCAGTGAGAGACCTTGTCTCCAAAATTAAGGAAACCACTACACTAGATGTTGAACTCTGGTCCTCACATGCACATGCACACACATACATGTGTGTCACAGTGTGCTCATATACATGAACACATACATTCACATCACATCATCACATATATCATACACATGAAAATGTACATTCACAACCCATCATCACATATACCAAGCATGCACATATACACATACACACACACACACATAAGCACACATATATACACACACACACACACACACACACACACACACACAGAGAGAGAGAGAGAGAGAGAGAGACAGAGACAGAGACAGAGACAGAGACAGAGATAGGAAGTCATTCCTCCTGGGCTTATCTCTGAAAGAATTTATAAAAATGGAATCATTCATCCCTCAAATAGTTCATAAAATTAACTAAAAAGTAATTTAAGTTTGTTGTTTCCAAGTTTACAAGAACTATTTGATTTTTTAAAATGAAAATCCCACTCATGTTTATCCACACAGACAAGGATGAGTACCTGGACGTTTCACACAACTGGGTTTTGGAGAAGCAGCTTTGGAGAGGCTTCAGGAAGGAAGACATCATTCCACCACTGCCTGATGAATTCCAGAGTGAGCCTCAGGTACCTCACAGGGCTGAGTACTGACCAGCCTATGGCCTGTCAATCATCAGCAGTCTTCTGGAACTGGTCACCTTAAGTGAGAGGCTCTGGTGTCCTCTAGTGGAGTTCTTTTCTGGGACAGGTGAAAGTAAAGCAGGCTTGGAAATATCAGTCCTTTCCTTCCAGGCTGTTTCTTCTTAGTCCTTTTTTCTAAGTAGTTTCTATTTTTAAATTTTTTTTTTATTTCATATGCCTCTGTGTTCTGCCTGCATGTATGTACATATGTGTATCAGGCCCATGCCTGGTGCCTGAAGAGGTCAGAAGAAGGTGCTGGATCCCCTGAAACTGAGTTATAAATCGCTGTGAGCCACTGAGTGGGGAAGCAAAGCCAGATCCTCTGCAAGAGCCAGAAGTGCTTGTAACCACTGAGCCATCTCTCCAGCCCCCAATAGTATTTTTTAAAGGGACATATTCATCTACTAGGATATATCAACCTCATTGGAATGAAATAGTCAGATATCCACATGACTTTCAATGTCTCTCCTCTTTAAAAACATGCTATTCTTCATTTTTCAACGAAGCAGTCTTAACTTTGTTTTTCTGTAATCCCAGCTCACCTTCACATCCACTGATGCCATTTTCCTAACAGATATTCACCAATCTCCAATTATTACATGGACAGACAGCCTAATAATTCTAGATGCTACAAGGAGAAAGTTCAGACATCCTTTTCCTACTGGGGCTTAAATTCTAATGTAAAGTGGGAAAATAAAGAACTGTGCAAAAGTATATGCTATGTTGGATGTAATCATTCTATGGAAAACATGTATCAGAATACACAGTTTAGGAGAAGGAAAGATTGTGTATCAGGGAAAAGTTCTCACAGAGGCATTGCAATTGAAGGAAAGCCCAGGGCAGCAGCCAGGAGGGCTTCAAGCTGCTGAGGCCAGGAAGCATTAGGGACAGAGCCTGCCTCTCCTCAGCAGCCTCTGCACTTATGCTCAGCTTTGCACAAACAGAAATAGATGCATTTTATAAATAATAAAGTAAAAGAAAACTGTCAATCATTTGTTTTTCTATTTTATTTTGTTATTAAATGATTTCTTTAGTTTAATAATTAGTACAATAATCTTTGGCTTCCTGTCCTGTTACTGTAAGTACATGAGACTACATATTTTGTTTAAAATATGTGGCTTCTACATGACATGAATTGATGTTTTATTTTTATTATCTGGTTCAATAATACTACATTCACATGTTAATTTTAATTTTGTCCTTTTTGTTTGTTTTTGTTTTTCGAGACAGGGTTTCATTGTGTAGTTTTTGTGCCTGTCCTGGATCTCACTCTGTAGACCAGGCTGGCCTTGAACTCACAGAGATCCACCTGGCTCTGCCTCCCGAGTATTGGAATTAAAGGCATGTACCACTTTTTGTCTTTTGTCCATAGATTAGCAAGAAATATCTGTTTATGAGTCAATTTATAGTCCCCCAAAAATAATAATGACAATGGAGGAAGGCAAATGGTTGAAAATTGTATGGAAATTTTCAAGAAGAATAATCTCAAATTCAGACAACCAATACTATAAAACAGATTTAAACAAAATAAGCATTGCAATATGTTCAACTCTTTCAGATTCTTGCTAACTACTACTGAGTATTGTGTAACTTTCAAGCACTTTAAAGGTAGCTGTAGAAAAATTAAGAAACTAAATTTAAATTTTGTTTTTAATTCACTTAGGGATGAGCATAACTACTCACATGTGGCTGGTAGGTATCTAATTGAACATCACATCTCAAAGGAGAAACCAGGATGAAGCCTGAGGCAATGCATCATATAAGGTCTCGTAAAGGATAATGAGATTTAAAGAATACTAAGAAATCCTCAAGTACAGGGATGTGACTTCGCTGACTCAAGGGGGCAAAGTGGCCAACTGTGTAAAGTGCTGTGGATACCATACACTAGTGTTTGAAAGCAATGATAACATCTAGTGTTAACTTCAGCAAGAACAATGTTGTTAGAAAGTGTATAGAAACAACCCCTGTGTGTGCTAGACTAAGGAATCTTCTATTCCTAGGGCAACAGCATTCAACAAACCATGTTACCAAATCCCAGCAGTAGATGTCAGCTCTTGAATGGATATCTCTTGCTTTGCCTCTCTCCCCAGATCAGTTCTAATTAAAGATTCAGAATAGTGTCTATGATCATCCTGTGTAAGCATGATACCTGCAAGAGAGCCTGGCACACAGCACTTTTAGATTGTTCACAGTTTGATTACAAATGAGGGAAAATTAGTTACATTTTTTGTTATTGAACTCCAGCTTGATTCCATTCCATCAGAAAATAGAATATATTATATGGTTAAAAACAGGCTGCTTGAGTCGGGCAACGGTGGTGCACACCTTAAATCCCAGCACTCAGGAGGCAGAGCCAGGCAGATCTCTGTGAGTTCAAAGCTAGCCTGCTCTATAGAGCCTGATCCAGGACAGGCACCAAAATTATGCTGAGAAACCCTGTTACAACCACTACCACCCCCCAAAAAAAGAAAAGAAAAAAATGCTGTTTGTTTTATATAGTGAACTGATCAATTTTTGTAAACATTTTGCATGTTAACAACAGTTTATTATTGTGCACATTATGTAGATCTAGTTTGAAAGATGGATGTGGTGGTACATACCTGTAATCTAATGAATTTGGAGATCAAAGCATGAGGATCAGGAGTCCAAGACTAGGTTAAGAGTTTGAAAAAGTCCTGGGCTACATTATACCTTGTCTCAGAAACACCTAAGAAAATATTGAGTGCAAGATTCTAAAAATATCTATTATAAGGCCTAGGGAGATGACCCAGTGAATAGATGTCCCTCCCACATGAGTGTGAAGACCAAACTTTGGATACAGAGTGCTAAGTAAATAAATGCTATCATCTATCTGTCTGTCTGTCTACTTGACTGCCTGTCTGTCTGGCTACCTATCTAGCATCTCTTCTTATTTGTCCTTTTACTTTGGTTTGCTATAAGCTTCATAGACTCACACATTATCAAAAACAAAGTGTGACCATGATAAATAATTTTCTGGACAATACAAAACACACATACACTTATACACACAGAAACTCCCACACACTTGCAAAAACATATACACACATTCACACACACACATAAATAAGAAAGAGATTTTAGAGATATTAAAAAACACACATTAGACTTTCTAGAGATACTATTTTACCCAAGTCATCTACATTCTTAGTAATTATTATGAAAAGTTATGCTAAAAATCTCCCACTAGATATCAGAATTTGTTAAACTCTCCTTTTCACTCCATTTTTACCTTAAATTAATTATATTATATTATTGTATTAATGACACTGACTAGCTCAAAATGATTCTACATTTCCTGTAAAATAAAGCTGGTGCAAACAGTTTTTCAATAAGAGTGACAATTTTTTTGTTTATTTGTTTTTTGAGACAGAGTTTCTCTGTGTAGTTTTGGAGTTTGTCCTGGAACTCACTCTGTAGACCAGACTGGCCTTGAACTCACAGAGATCCACTTGTCTCTACCTCCCAAGTGCTGGGATTAAAGGTGTGTGTCACCGCTGCCCAGCAAGGAGTGACTATTTTTATTGTTAAAATATTTTCTGCCTTAACATCTATTTTGTTCAATATTAACAAAACTGTACTTTCCTTTACATTTCCATTGTTTTACCTTTAACATTTCTGTGTGCTTACTTTTTAAAAATGTTTTTATTTTTATTTTATGTGTATGAGTGTTTTGGATACATTTTTGTCTGAGCACTATATGTGTACCTGTTACATGTAGACGTCAGAAGAGGATGTTGTATCTCTTGGACCTGGAATTACAGTTGGTTGTGCTTATTCCAGGTCATCTAGGAGAGCATCCAATGCCTTTTATTGCAGAGCCATTGTTCAGCCCTTCTAACCATATTTTCAGCCCTAACGTTAAGGCCATTCACTATGAACATCAGAAATGCTGGTTATGAGCTCCAGCTCAGCCCCACAATGTAAGCCCTTCTAATATTTTATTCAACTAGCAGTTTTTAATCAACTTTTAACTGTGATTGTTAATATAGAGTATTTCTAACATTTCATTTTATGTTTCCATTTGCCTTACTTATTTTCTAATTTGATCTTTTAAGTTTTTACATTTAATTTCAACTTAAATTTTCACATATTGATTCAATTTTTATGGTTTGTTGAAATATATATATATATATATATATATATATATATATATATATATAAAACAAAACATTAGTTAACTTGGTGATTAATGCTATTAATTGAGAAGTAAATGATTAGATAACAAATAAGGAATAGAAATTTCCCCCCTTGTGGGAAGTGAGAAGATCCCCATGAAAGAATCAGGAAATTTAGAAAAGATTCGTTTTTTTTTTTTTTTTTGGTTTTACAAGACAGGGTTTCTCTGTAGCTTTGGTGCCTTTCCTGGACCTCGATTTGTAGACCAGACTGGCCTCAAACTCACAGAGATCCTCCTACCTTTGCCTCCCAAGTGCTGGGATTAAGTTGTGCGCCGCCACTGCCGCCACCACCACCCAAAGATTCGCTTTTTAAAAAGAATTGTTTTTATTTTTGTTTATGTGTCTATATGAATATGGCATGTGTGTTTGTGGCTGCATGCAGAGGCCATGGGGCAGGGATCTCAGATCTCCTCGAGCTCAAGATAGAGGCTGTTGTGAGGTGCCTGGCTTGGGTACTGGAACCCAAACTCTGGTCCTCTGGAAAAGCAACAAATGCTCTTAACTGCTGGGCCACCTCTCTAGCCCCAAGGAAAACATCTTCACAAAGTGTGGTGACACACTGGTGGTACTAGACAACACAGAAGCTCTTGTCTCTGTGTGCACTTACCATGGCAAACACACCCGGGATCAGTGTCCATAGAGAGCACGACACAATGTCCTCTTAGCTCTTTGGCTACCTGAACGTTGATAAGACTTCTTTCTAGAGAATGAAATGGGACCCTCCATCTATCTATCTATCTATCTATCTATCTATCTATCTATCTATCTATCTATCTATCTATCATCTATCTATATCTATCTATCATCTATCTATCATCTATCTATATCTATCTATCTATCATCTATCTATCTATCTATATCAATCTACCAATCTATCTATCTATCTATCTATCTATCTATCTATCTATCTATCTATCTATCTATCACAGCCCCTGCATCTTCACTGTCTGGAAAACACATCATGATCTGAAGCAGAGTGCATATTGAGAGGCATACATAAAGGAACTGTGTTGGTGGTTCAAGACCTCAAAGCCACCCAGCTTTCCTAGGCTCTTTGCTGTGTCCTTGAAAGTATCAGTCAGGTTTGGTGCCTGGCATGGTGTCTTTGTTCTGCACAGTTTCTGGTTAGAGTGTGTTTAATTTGATAGTCACACCAAGTCGCATTACCTCAGTCATCATTATCCTCTTTCCAGAATGATGCCCTTTCTAGAATGACCTTTTTCCTTCCAGTTTTTATTTAATATTTCAAATCAAACATTCTTTTTTTCTTTTTCTTTACAGAGAACTTGTTTTGAATTTCTTCACATATGTTTGAATGGCTTCTCTTGGTCTTCCACTTAGATCGTTTTCCTCCTGCCAGAAGTGCACACCTCAAGCTGGGCATGGCAGGACTCTCTGTAAAATCAGGACTAGAGGGGCTGAGGCTGGAGGATTGTCATGAGTTCTTGGCAGGCCTGAGCCATATAACGAAGATGATAGGATGTAATTAGGTTTCAAAAAACAAATGCATAAACTTTAGAAAGGGTCTGATGGCTCTGGGAGATTTCTTTCTTTTCATGAAAGTATCTTTATTTTGCTCCTGTGTTTTAAACCTAATAGTCAGAATACAACTCAGTGTCAACCAGAGTTCTATTTTCAGTAATTTGGGACATTATTATTGATTCATGTGCTTTAGCTGTATTGTCAACCACATTTTATTACTTTCTAGATAAAATATATTTTCTCTCCATTGAGATTTGCCTTGAATTTCTGTAGTTTTTGATTATATAACCTTAAGTTAGTTAAAATTTTTATCTACTTTGAATATATGATATATTCTAACTGCTTATATGGAATGGTAGAGCGCACATGTAATCCCTGAACCTAGGAGACAGAGGCAGGAGGATCAGGAGTTCTAGATCAATCTTAGCTCCATGGAGAAACCAAAACCAAAGCCAATCTAGGTTGTATGAGATCCTATCTCAACATATATATTTAAAGCAAATGAATCTGATTACTTCAGTGCTTACCACCTGCATTCTTCTCACACCTCTCACGATTCCTCACGTTCTCAAACTTTGATCATACAACAAGGAGTGAAATATAACCCATCTCATTCCAGCCATCATGTCTTACAATCAATATTTTGTCCTTTCAGTCTTTTCCGTTTTTGTGTTAAATTCTGAGTCCTCTTTCTCCTAAATCACTATGTATACCTTGGTCGTAACCCATCCATTAAATTTATAATTTTAATTATTTAGATATTATTAGAAATTACATTTCAGGGGATTGGAGAGGAAAATCAGTCAGTAAAACATTTGATGTGTAAGGAGAAGGACCTGAGTTTGTTCCCCACAACTTACCCCAACAAGGGGGGTGGGGCATAGGGCAGAGACAGAACACTCATGGATCTCAACAGCTGGCTCACCTAGTGGGTCAGGTCCAGGCCAATGAGAGACTGTGTCTCAAAGAAGAGATGGTGTTCCTGAGGATAACACTCAAGACTGTCCTCTGACCTCCACATGTACGTGAATTTTAAAATTATCTTTTGATGTTTCTAAATTTACTTGTTAATCCCTAAAATTTTAATTTTATACATTATTTTGTGTGTGTGTGTGTGTGTGTGTGTGTGTGTGTGTGTGTGCGCGCGCACACGCGTGCGCCTGCGTGCATGTATTCAGCATGTCATGGTACATATGTGTAGAGGTCAAAGGACACCTTCTGGAACTGACTTCTTTTTGTCTTCCATGGGTTCCAGAGATCAAACTCAGGTTGTCAGGCTACTGAAGGAAGATCTTTTACTGAGTGCACCATCTCACTAACCTGCTCATCTCTAATTACTCTAGATTTTGTTTTTGTTTGTTTGTCCTTTTGTTTTACATATCTCTTCTAGCATTTTAAATATTTGATACTAATATAGGCTCTGTGGTGGTTTCCTTCATATTTTAAAATATTCATTTTGAGTTCCTCCTTGGCTATTGTAAAGTTTATGAGAGTCCATTCTTCAGAAATGATGGTTTTGCTTCCCCTGAGCATCTCTGGGCATTACCTTCTTAGATCTACTTTAATTACATATCTTGGCTTGGGATTTACTAGACTATGCAGATATTGAAAAATTGAAGCATCAATACATAAAAGGGCACAGATGTTAATTCTAAGTAGGTAGAATGAAGGCGGTATTTCTTTTGTTGTTCTGTTTGGAGCTTGTACATGAGGTCAGCAAATATAGACTTCCAGGTCAAATTAGTGCCACAACTGGCTTTTGTATGCTCTGTGGATTAAAACAATCATTTCTTGAAACTGGATCTTATTATATAGCTTTGGGTGACCTGTTACTTTTTACATAGTCCATGCTGACTGTGTTAGTTAGGTATCTATTGCTGTGATGAAACACCATGACCAAAACCAGCTTGGGAAAGAAAGGGTTTATTTCATCTTCCAGCTCATAGACTTCAACTATCATCCAGAGAAGTCAAGGCAGGAATTTAAGACAGGAACTTGGAGGCAGGAACTGGTGCACAGGCCATGGAGAAATGATATTTACTAGCTTGTTCTCCATAGCTTGCTTACCCTATTTTCTTACAGAATCCAAGGCCACCTGCCCAGGGATGGCATCACTCTCAATGAACTGAGCCCTCTCACATTAATCATTGATCAGACAATATTCCACAAACTTGCCTACAGCCAATTTGATGGAGTCACTCCTAATTGCAGTTCCCTCATGCCAAGTGATTCTAGCTGTGTCAGTTGACATAAAACTAATAATCATACTAGCCTTGAACTCATGGCAATTCATCTGCCTTAGTTTCCCAAATACCAGGATTGAAGAACTATTCCAACATTCCCATTTTTATGAGTTAAAAGAAAATTTTAAAATGCTTGGAATATGGCTGAGTGAGTAAAGTGCCTATCATGTAATCATGGGAACCTGAGTTCAAATCCTCATCTCTCGCTTAAAAGGTTGGGGTAGGGGAAGTGTACTTATCTATAACCTTACAGCTGGGGAGGTAGAAGCAGGAGAATTGTGTGAGTCCACTGTCCAGGCAGTCTATCCAATCAAGAACCTTCAAGCTCAGTAAGAGACTCTGTCTCAAAAATCAACATGGAGAACAACAGAAGAAGACTTCTACCAACTTCTACCTCTGACCTCCACATATAAACGTGTATGCACCCCACACACACAAGTGCGCAAACACACATGCACATGTACTACACACAAAATAATATTAAAAATATTTTCCCATCATTAACTCAAAGAGAACAAAGATTATGTAAGAGGAACTGTATATAGTCCACCAAACCTGTGGTATTTGCTGTCTTGTTCCTCACAGAAGGTGGTTATCAACTTTTCTATCTTTTTACATTTGTATTAGTTACTTCTTGTTGCTGTGATAAAACATCATGAGCAAAAGCAGCACAAGGGAGAAAAGATTCATTTTAACTAAGGTTCCAGGAAGAGGATGTCAGTAATGATGGGGAAGTGGCTGGTGTGGCAGAAGGGGCAGAGGCTGGCTGGTCGCATTTCACCTGTAGAGATTAAGAGCAGGAAGTGGGGCAAGGTTACAAACCCTAAAACCCATGTGCAGTGACCCATTTCCTCCAGCAGGGCTCTACTTCCTCAAGTTCCATAACCTCCCTGAAAGGCATCACCAACTATGAACCAAGTGTTCAAACACATGAGCCTGGGCGGGGGGGTGTTATTTGTCATCCAAACCACCACACCCTTAGACAGTCAAGTAAGTTTCTACTCAAATCTTTTACCCATTTTTTACGTTGTCTTGTTTTCTTTCATTATTGACCTATAGGGATGTTACATGTTTCACATGAGTCTTTCACCAGACATGTGTTTGTATATGTTTGTTGCCAGTTTGCATTTCCATTTTCTCACTGTTCTTTAAACATAAGATTTTCAAATCAACTTCAATTTATTGGTTTTTTTCTTTCTTTTTATGGTTGTGCTTTCTGTAGCCTATCCACGGTTTATTAGAGATCTTTTCTTGTATTTTCCTCAAGGGTCTCTGGGTTTTAATTTCACCTTTGGTTCAGTGTCCGTTTGTGGTTATTTTTATGTGACTATGGAGACTTGTAGTATTTTCAAGTGTTTTTAGTGGGGGTCTTACATAAGAAATCTTAATGGTTCTTTCACATTTGAACTTGCATATGCTGTAAACAATAAAATTTATGGAAAAGGTGTAATGGGGGAGGGCATTAGCAAAAGGATATTATTAGAACAGAATGTAATAACAAACACAACTACATGAAAATACCACTAGGAAATGCATTGTCTTGTAATCTGTTAGAAAAACAAATGAGAGGTGGTAAAATTTTAAAAAATTAAAGTATAGTATTTTATACTTAGAATATCCCATCTTCCAAAATTGGATGAAAAAAAATCACCAATTTATGTTATCTAGAAAGTTTTTTGTTTACATCTGATATGTATTTTTAAATATAGTTGTTAATTTAAACATTTGGGAGGCCATTGTTTTAGATTAAAATTCTCTAGACAGGACTCAGTAGATGGATCTAAACAGTAAATCAATCATTTTGCTAAGGTTCAATGGCATGGAGCTGAAGTTAAGTTGTCTATATGGTCTACTAGGCAGTCATGGTTTCAGATAAAAATCAAATTCTCCAAGCAAGTCAGCTTCAACTGGCATGGCAATAAAGTTCTCTCTGCTTTAATACAACTGGATGCTGACCAATCAGTTATTTATCTATTTTTTGTCAACTTTGAAATGACCACTGTACTTTGTGTAGGCTTTGTGAATACTTTCTCCAGCCTTTGCCTGTGAACACAGCCAAATCTCTGTTTAACTCCTTCAAATACATCTAATTTAAAGAATGGAGTCATCACTGGCTCAATGGTTATAAACTGTTTACAATGTTGTCGTGTTATTTCTCAAGGAAATGTATATAATGACATAGAGCATGGAGTAAGTTTGAGTCAGCAAATATGATACACAATGTTTGTTGAATACAATAACATAGAAATATGTGATAGTATTATCAAGGCCTCACAGAAATTTGTGTAGGCTTATAAACATATAAATATAATATCATAAGCTACAATGAATCAAGAGAGAGGCACATTTATGTGTACTGTCCAAGAAGAATTTGTTGTCATTTTTTCTATATTTATTTAAGAGAATGGGAAGAGATGAGCTATAGAAACACAAAAGGCTGACACTTGATTTTCTAAAAACATTCGCCAAGGGACATTTCTGATGAAATGTGATGTTTAACAGGCAGCTGTTATGGTTACAATACAGCATTGTCTATTGGGACAGAAAGGATAGGCATGGACAGGATAACAGCATGTTGCTAAGTGTTGCATACTTTAGAATTAGTTTCCATGGACACATTGTAAACACCAAGTCATTATTCTCAGATTTTGATCAGTGTGAACTCAACTGGTTGTGAGCAGCAGCAACATGTGAGATGAGAGTGAAGAAGTCCCACTCCCTATCCCATAGCCAAGATTCTTCAAAGTCAGTTGAGTTATAAAGAACATGGTAAATTTGTCAAAACTGGCTGAAGAAAATAAATGCTTGAAAGAAATTGATCTATATTAACCTTTGGTGAAACTCCTGAAGTTCAAATTGGAGAATATTCATGTTACAGAAAATGAGGATGAAAGAAGAAAATAAAAACAAACAAGCAAACAAACAAACGCTGCCTTTTGCAATTAATTGACTTACTTTTATATATAAATTTAATTTTTTTCTGGTCACTTTCTAGGTCATTGTGAAAAAAAGTGGTGTGAGTTTTTGATTCTGGGTGTTGAAAAAGTGGCTTATGAGACACTTAGCTGAGGACACCGAAAATAGTTCAGGAAGACAAATTCACAGAAATTACCCAAACAGCAGGATGAAATTCAAACTATTCTTTCTCTTTTATTTAGCAAAACTATATATTAAACTACATGGATATAAGATATTACAAGGATTTCTTGAATTTGAATAGTATCTTTCTTTCAAGAATTCAAAATAATTTCCATTATGTTCTTATTTAGTCTAGAAAACATTCTGTGGTGATGGAAAATACATTAAAGACAAGTACATGTTCCTGTCCTCATTTATGAACAAGAAAATTGACATGCAATTGCACTCTAGATTATAAAAACAAACCAAGAGGACGATGCCTCTTTCCACAAGTATTATGGTCCATGTGTGCCATTCAGAAGTCCTCTAGTGTAGTTGGACTTTCCTTTGGGTTACCAGCTCACAAATAACAACACAGAGACTTATTAATTATGAAAGCCTGGCCTTAACTTAGGCATTTTACCAGATAGCTCTTATAACATAAATTAACCTGTTTTTATTAACCTACATTCTGCCACACTGGCTCTCCTCAGTACCTTATGTTGGACTTCTTCATTATCTCACTGGCATCTCTCATATGCCTTAGATTCATCCCCAGTTCCTCTTTCTGCCTAGAAGTCCTGCCTATTCTCTCCTGCCAAGGTACTGGTCATTCAGCTCTTTACTAAACCAATCACAGCCACAGTGACACATCTTCATACGGTGTAAACAAAAATTCTGCAATACTCTGATCTCTAATCTCATTTCAGTGAGTGGCTTTGACCTCTAGAAAAATAAACAGGTGCCATGGTATTCCCCAAACCAGATTCTTTCTGACCTGTGTACATTCCATCAGGAATGCTCTCTATTTGGGGGAGCTGTTTAAACTCTTCCATCAAGTACAACTCATTTGAAAATAATTCTCTAAGTAGCCTCAAATTATGTTGTTTTGACAGATGATTGCATTTAGTTGTTACTTTTAGTTATGCCATAGCCATGACTGTGGTGTAGCACCTTCAGGACAAAGGATTTAACTAGAATCAGGTGTGGGAGCACATGCTATGATGCCAGGACTTGGAAGGAGGTGGCAGAAAGATCAGTTCAAGGTCACCCTTGGCTATATAGGAAATCAAAGTTAACCTGTGGTATATGAAACTCCGTTGAAAGAAAGACACAGAGAGATTGAAAGCAAGAAAGAAAGGAAGGAAGGAAGGAAGGAAGGAAGGAAGGAAGGAAGGAAGGAAGGAAGGAAGGAAGAAAAAAGAAAGAAAGGAAGGAAGGAAGGAAGGAAGGAAGGAAGGAAGGAAGGAAGGAAGGAAGGAAGGAAGAATGGGAGGGAGGGAAGGAGGGAGAGAAGGAAAAGGAAGGTTGGAAAGAGCAAAAGATGAAGGAAGAGAAGGTAGGTAGGGGAAAATGAAGGAAGAAAGGAAAGAAGAAAGGGAGGGAGAGAGGGAAGGAGGGAGAGACAGAAGAGGAAAGTGGAAAGATATGGGGAAGAAGGAAGGAAGGGAAAATTTAAATAAATCACTTGTCAGTTTTGAATAGAGGGACCCTGTGTTCATTGTCTTTGCTTATACTTTCCTGGAGCCAAAGGTATAGTAAACAGCAGGAGTAAATTCCTGCTCAATGACAACAGTGACACTAATGTTGATGCATTGTTGTGGCTGGAGAGCTTCTCTCCAGCTCCCACCAAGTCCTGGCAGTCCCACAGCCCATTTAAAATAAATACACAGACCCTTACATTATTTAAACTCTTTAGCCTAATGGCTCAGGCTTCTAGCTATCCAGTTCTTACATCTTAAATTAACCCATTTCTATAAATCTATACCTTGCCACATGGCTCATGACTTACCAGTATCTTATATGTTGGTACTCATGGTGGCAGCTGGCAACATCTCCTGACTCAGCCTTCCTGTTCCCACAATTCTCTTCTCTGCTTGTCCCACCTATACTTCCTGCCTGGCTACTGGCCAATCAACATGTTATTTATACAGAGTGATATTCACAGCACATTGTCTTTCCTGATATTCAAGGGAAAGAATAACATAAAGAACTGTTATTACATGCCTATATCAATATAAATTTAAGAAATAGCACAGTGTTGATCTAGGCAGAGATCAATACTGCTGGCCACTACTGCACAGTCACTGCTGGCTTCCTAGACAGCCAACCAGCCACCTATGATGTTCAAAAGCACAGGAATCTCTCTATATAACAGTCTACAGAGCAGTACCCTTACAAATTTGCCTCAGTCATGGTCTGTCTGTTTCTTTTCCCTTCCTTTCTCTTGCTATTCTCTCCCAGTAGCTCACACATCACCAAGTGGTCTCTGGGTTGGTCATAGCCATACAAATAGAGGTTCACAGCAACAGCTATTAGGAAAGACTGGGATGAAGACTTGCTTCCCTACCCCCAACCTTTCATCTGTCTTTTACAATGTCTCCAACTCTTCCCTGAACTGTCAGACAGAAGATAGTATTTCCAGATGGGCATGACTCTTCTGTTTTATTTTATCATGTGATCTCAGTGTATAGTATATGCTCAATAAATGATAAATAATTCATCAGCCTGGAAAGAAAACGTAGCAGATGTTTCTAAAACATCTGAAGTGAGAGCCAAGAGAGAGACTGATATAGATGGGCAGTGTCATTCACCCTAAGAACCGGTAACGAGATTGTCACACCCAACACACCCCCATCAACACAAGTGTAGCCAGTCAGCCATATGTCTACATTGTGTACAGTCACTAGACCTTCTACTTTTCTCTTAAGGGCAATAGAAATGCTTTTGGGTTCAAATACCAGATGATAAACTTTCTCCTTTTCATGATCTTGCTAACTGGAATACAGAGAACAGAAATGGTCTGACAGTTAACAAAGCTATGTAAGAGATCTTGAGATCATCAAATGCAGTGAGATTTACTCATCTATTAATAATTAAGAATTGGGTTTTTAAAGTATGTCTTAGAAGATAGCAGAAACCCAATATCATGGTGATTTCAACCCTTGCATTTTAAAATCTGTGTTCCTCAACTTAGATATAGAAGACAGAGATTTCAAACCAGGGGTTGATTCAAACTGATTCCCTCTTCTTTTTCACTGTTATAAAAATAATAAGCATAAAACTCTTTCAACAATTTTGATTAATGTTGTTTAATGGCCAATAAACAATGTATATAAACATGCATATTCTGAGGACTGTAAGAGATATAGAAGCCACTTAGTGTTTTACGTGGCATGACAAGAGCATCGTCCAAGACAGCACTTCCTTCTGTGATCCACACATGATTCTACCCTTTGTTTCACCTTAAACCTAAAGCACCTTCAACTAAATGCCAAGCTCACCAAGTTACAAATTTAGCATCTCTCAGAGGTGCTTGCTCACATGGTGCATTAGCCTGCTGCACTGGTTGATTAGCAATGCTCTCTCAGAGTAGTGTATTGACTCTTGTGGGCACTTATCATTTATCATACTTATGTTCATTTTATTCTTATCCCAATCATGACACCTTTCATGTAAAACGAAAGGGGAAAATAAGATTAATACATCTTTAGTACACCTTTAACACCACACACAAATACTCTGGCTGCTGAATCAAGTACAAGTCTTCTCTGAATTTAGATTTTATTATCAGAATTACTGCTTCTCTCATTCAAAAATGAGCTGAAGACAATCACATGCCACTTTTTCAGGAATGATCAGGAAATAAATATGGCAACAGGGTAAGGATATGGGGAGAGAGAGATTGGATGAGCTTTTGTATGTTCAGTGGAGAAATGCAGTAGAAAATCACCCAGCCATCTGGCCCAGCCTGTGCTGAAGCTCAAGCCTAGTCATTTGAGAGCATATTGGAGTGATGTCTTCAGCTCTGGTACACAGTCATTTTGAAAATGTTTCCATGTTGATAGCCAAGAGCCTTTCTTGGCAAGTTTGCATGAAATCAAATAAGGACAACCTTCTTCTATATGCAAGTCCTGGTTTAAAATGAACAAGACAGACAGGCTTTATGACACACACCTATAATATCAGAAGTCAGGAAGCTGAAACAGGGATAGTGAGTTTGGGGCCATCCTGGGTTAAATAAGAAGTTCTGGGCCAGTCTAAGTTATATATCTAAATCATGTCTTTAAAATAGACCCAAATAAAAGAAACAAGACAGATGATATGCCATTATGTAACCTCTTCACCAGGAAAATAAAAGTTAGAAAGCCACCTTAGGGCTTCTATGTAGTGATATATTGTATACCCTAATAAACTTGTCTGAGGATCAGAGGACAGAGCCAGCCACTAGATTAGACATAGAGGTCAGGCTGTGGTGGCATACACCTTTAATCCCAGCACTTGAGATCTCATGCCTTTGCATGGGAAGCACACATGCCTTTAATCCCAAGTAATATGGCAGGGCAGAGAAAGGTACATAAAGCGTAAGGAAACACTCTCTTTAGGCTGAGGATTTTATAGCGGTAAGAGCTGGTGGCTGACTGTCCTCCTTCTCTGATCTTTCAGCTTTCACCTTGATATCTGGCTCTGGGTTTCTCATTAAAAGACCATCTAAGATTCAAACAACACCTCCATTTAAAGCTTACAAAGATCTTTTTGCATGTCTGGTCACTTTAGTAACATTTTATCTTCTTGCTGTTGTTTATAAAATATTTAAATAGAAAAATATGGAAACCAGGCATCTTTATGCCTGTAATGTCAACATATGGTAAGTAGAGCATCAGGATTTAAGGCTAGCCTCTATTATATAACATGTTCAAGGCTAGCTTGGGCTATATGAGACCCTATCTCAAAAAACAATAATAAGTAGAGTAATTACAGCCAGCAGGGTGAGAAAAAAAGTGAATGTTTTCAATGACATTGCTGAGCAAGTAAGCCACATATTTAAAATTCCAACATTTCAACAGTAAGTAGCCTAATATGTGACCCCTGACCCCATAGAAGGAAAACTGTACTCTTCACCAGGGTGGCACAGAAAATTCAGTTTAGACACAACACATCTAAGCAAGGAAAGTAGCTCTGGAAATAGTCAAATGACAAAATTTCTACTGCAAACAGAATGTTGTTGAGCTATTCATGGTGATCAAACCCATTTTTGTAACAAAGAAATGACCATTTATAACACCCATAATATCAATAATAGGATAACGCACAGCAAAACACCAGTAAATATAGGAAACTGAAAATCAAATAGAAACTAATGGAAGAGTTCTCCCTATTCTCTTTACAAGGGGTGTTTAAACAGAAGAATAGCAAGCACAAGCATTGCTCTTATGATTGTAATTGGCCAACTTAATTCAAAACACTGTCCTTGTAACTCATTTTAGAGCAGGTGATCAACATGCTGGGTTTCTAATACTTTGCATTTGCAGCTGGGATTCTAAAGTAAAGAGATTTTAGTTTTGTTCTTTGTGTGTGTGTGTGTGTGTGTGTGTGTGTGTGTGTGTGTGTGTGTGTGTGTGAGCATGCACGCATGCATGTTCATATGCCTGTGGTGATATGCATGTGGCCCTACAACTGGGTTTCCTAACCTCAGTGCTACTGGCAGTTAGGATCCAACAATTGCTTCTTATAGGTGGACTGTCAAGGGCATTACAGGACATTTAGCAGCATATTAAATTTCAAGTAACTTTATGGATGAAGTTTTGTCAAGCAAGGCTAATAAGTAGTGGAGATGTTACATGTGAAAGGTAAGGGTTGCCCTGTGGAAGAAGCAATCACTCTGAAGAATTTCTCCCTTCCACAGAAGATGCAATGAATTAAGGATCCTGATGCCAGGTTTTCCAGATGCCTTCTGAGTTTGACTTTAAGGAAATAGAGGACCTCTGACTTCAGAGGGAGTACAGAGTGTTTCATTGTTGTTTAGAAGTAAGTCTAAGCCTCTACAATTTTGTAGGACAACTATACAAGGGAATGGAACTGTTGTTCTAATTTGTAAATGGAAACTTTTAATACCTAGATTCTAATCTCTAGGTTCTGATCAACCTGTTTACTTGGTTCCTTAAAGTCTTAATTTCCCATGATAAAAAAAAAAAAGCCTAATGATGGGTCTGTGGCTGTTGAGCCAGCTGGGCTGGCTCCAACCAGGAGAGTGATGAGGACAGAAACAGCTCTTTTTCTTCTCTGTAGTCCAGAGTCCATATTAAAATGTATTTCTCCTTCTTCCCTATTGCATAGATCTATCTGGGGCAGAATGTGTACTAAGATGTATTAAAGGGGTTTCCGAGTATGGGAAGCATCAGAAGAGGCCCATTTAGTTACACCATGAGTACATGCCCACCAAATAGTCTCAATAGTTCAGAAATATTGCTGTTGTCCAGATGGGTTATGCTGCAAGGCAGACTAGCAGGCATTAGAATGATGAGATGGACCTAGATTAAAGATTTTGGATATTAAGTAAGTTTTAGCCCTTGTGGGTCCTCTAATGTTAATTTGGGCTTCCTCCAGTCACAATGAGTTTAGTCAGTCAGTGAGCTGACTGTCTGGTTAGTTCCTACCCCTATGTAGTACAGGGGCCAGGGTTCTAAGCCTAACCAGCAATCCTGGTCAGTTTCTGGCTAGGAATGGTTAACAATATGGTGGGCCTTGTTAAGAGTGGAAAATGGGAATGAGAATTCCCCAGCTTCCTGAACAGTGGGAGGTGGAACTCTTGCCCTAGTGTGTTAAGTAAGGTAGTTCCTTTGTGGGGAAGAGTTGTTCAGGGATCAGGTTTAGGGATCTGGGGAGGGGTAGGCAGTTTCCTCTGGATAGTACATCTTTCCTCAGCATCCCTTACTGTGTCATAGAGTGTGATTCTCCAAGTACTCCATGTTTCCCAAAGATCAGAATCCTTCTTAAGGAATTTTTAGACCTTTAATTTTATTCCATTTCTCTATTGTGAATCCCTTGAGAGGAATCTTTATATCCATCCATGTGTTTCCAGGGACCCTCTGTTTCACAAACCCATATTTTACAATATGGTTCTTGGTAGCCAGGGGGCTCAGCCACAGGGCTTGCATAAAGTTGTAGACTCTGTATTCCTATCCCACATGTTTACTTTCTTCAATATAAACAGACAGTTAAAGAGGGCATCAGTGAGCAAAAGTAAACATGGAATATAACCCATATTGGTCTGAAGTCACTCCAGCTAGCACCTCCCCTGTATCTGTCTTCTTCAGTTCCAGGTACAGGCCTGAGGATGATGGAGCTTGGACCATGTACTCATAACCATGGGGCAAAACAGAAGACTCAGGAGAAGGTGGAGGGGCAAGAAGTGCACATGTTTGGGGCCTAATATCACGTTAATTTTAATTAGTCCATAGTCCAAGAGACAGCCCAAATGGGTACAGTGTCCGTGGCTTCTACTTTCTTGACCTGGGTGTAGTGGATACGCGGTATAATTCCAGCTACCTTCATAACCATAGGGATGGAAGGAATCATCATGTAGGGTCCTTTTGTAGTTGGTTCTAGTGCCATTTGGCTACCTACTTGACCCAGACAGTATCACCAAGCTTGAACAACGGGAGATTGGAAGTAAACTCAGAGGTCAACTGGGTCTCTCAGACAGTCCAATGAATAGCCATTATGGAGAACTGGAGGGCCTCTAGTGACTTGAGAGAGGAATGGCTAGAAAGTTCTGTCAACTACTGATCTCTGAACCAGGAAAGCAGTCAGGGAGGTCTTTCAAACATAATTTCATAGGGGTAAATCGTTCCCTATATGGAGTACAGTGGGCCGAAACAAATGAAGGAGGTCTATTCACCCTTTGTTAGACTCTAATGAGAGACTGTTAGGGTGTTTTTGTTTGTTTGTTTTTGTTTTTTGCTTTTTGTTTTGTTTGTTGTTGTTGTTTTTTACATCCTGTTCATTATTTCTATCCACCCAGAACTCTGAAGTTGTATGGATAATGAAGTCTCCAATATATATCTAAAGAGGTTATCTAGTAGTAGAGAGGTATTAGCTATGAAAGTCAGCATGTTTTGGACCCCATTGTTAAGAGGAGGCCAAATTAGGTGATCACTTCCTAGAGAAGATTTTTAGCGACTATTTGAACAGTTTCAGTCTGGGTGGTAAATGTTTCTACCCACCTGGAAAAGAAATATATATATTATTTTTAATTTTTAATATATATATATAATTTCCAAGTACTTACTATTGGTGAAATTATTAAGGCCACTTCACATAGTTAAAAAGGAGGTTTATTTTGTGGGGTAACTTACAAATGAAGGGATAGGTAGGTTGTAGGGTCTGGCAAAGGTGTGGCGTAGTCAGGTGGTGGTCTCTGAAGAACTCTGCTTGGTCTACCTTCAGTGTCCAGAGTCCAGGCACCAAAAGATCCCTTGCATTTCAATCTTGGGTCTTCAGCATCCTCTCTCAGCCTCGCCTTGTAGGCATGACCATTACCAAAGCCTCAATGGGGGTTGGAACTTCCAGGCCAAAGCTAGAATGGCTACCCACTATATTTCCCCCTTTTGTCTAAATAAGAAGGTTCTAACCTAATACAAGACTATATACAAAGAAATGATTATCAAATATTTTCCATGAGTAATGAGGGTTAATGACCTAGTTAAGATGGAACTACAATCAATGCAAACAATATCAAGAAAGAAACACATACTAAAATCCAGGGAAGTCTAGAGCATGGGTAGATGGCATGTTACAAAGATCATTCCAAAAGGTGTCCTATCCTAAAGAACCTGAATCTAATACTTAATATATTCTATCTAAGATATATATGTATATACATATATATATATATATATATATATATATATATATATATATATATATATATATACTAAGTTGTAACTATAACTGTTAGTCTTCAATCTCATCAAAGACCTGAGAAGGAATATAATGGTACCTGAGAAATGGAAGATGGATGCAAGCAACTTTCAGGAATATTGCAAGAGTAGAGAGAGACAGCTGTCTGGACAGTCACCTAATGTTTCTCAGCATTTTTGGTGCATTCAAATTGGCTACAGGCCTAGACCATTTTCAGAAGCAGGAATTCTGAAAGACCATCTTACCCTGTCTTGGTAGAGTTCAGAAGTCACTTTTCTTTGTGTCCTGCTTGTCCAGAATGACAGCACTCATATTGTCAGCAGTTGAGGCAAGGGCAATTCTTTGCCCAATAGGCCATTTTGTGTCAAGAAGACAAACTTACAAATGGAAATGTTTTAGAAGCCTAATGTTCTCTTGGGATCAAATTGGTGCTGCCAGGAGCAATTGTGTCTCACATCAACAGAATTCTAAGTTATTGAAATGCCATATTCTCTAGGTCCATGAAGTGTTTGAAGATTACCTATCTATCTGACACATGTATCTGTAAGTCTGGATAACCTAACTAACATAACTATAGAGATGACAAGCATAGGTGACTATAAATCTATAAGTCTTATCTACCTAAATAACCTAAGGACTAAGGTTTTATGTAAACAAGGTAAACAGTCTATAAGTAAATGTATGGTAAAGGATGATGACTTCAAAATTGTGACAGTACACAAGAAATTTATAAGAGAGGTAGGAATGTATAGTGCAATATGCAATATGATAATAATCTTAAATATATATCAGTATATAGAATATCTTAAACAGAAGTAGAACATACATACAGTATGTCAGATATAAATTTACTTTTGTATCAATATATAAATATTTCAAATAAAAGTAAAAATATGTGTACATTATAACAAATATAGTTCTGTATTTGTATCAATACACAAATTATCTTAAACATGAATATAAAAATAGTTTATATGTGTATCAACATATAAGAATTCATAACAGTGCAAGCTACAGTGCAAATTATCTAAGGCTGCTATTTTACTAAATTTGTTTAGTAGTGTATACAATAATCTACCATAATATCTTATACCTATCCATTCCATTTCTTCTTTTCCCTTTTTTTGAGACATTTTTTCTTTCCTTAAGGAGAATATTGAGTTAATAGTTTCTTCCACCCCCAACCCTATAAAAATCATCCATAACCCTGAGAAATATGAAACCTTAGGGGGAAGGGGCGTCATTTTCTTAGAATTGCTTCCTGCTGTTTAGGGGGCAATGGTATCTCTGTTGGGTACTGTGAGAAAGCTCAGATAGTTAAATCTCAGTTAGACTAACTGTAGATTCTGCAACAAGTCTCAGAGTAATGGGTAAGATTTCTGAAATTCTGGCAAGAAGTGTAGTATGATAATGATTACCATGGCATCATTCTGGATTAGGTAGAGTTGTTAGTAGTGGTGCCCCATCTTCCTCCTGGAGACTTCAGAGATTGTTATTGGAAAAACTTATTTTTTGTCAGAATGGAAGGTTTGGATTTAAAGATGACATGACATGTAAGAAAGGATTCTGTGAAATCAAGAGTAAGCATGGAGAAAATTAGGATCTTGAAGATAATGGTCCCTTATTATTGGTTTCCTTCTGTCTCACACCATAGGGCTCTTCTGATACGGGACTCAAGAATCTCTCAACCTTTTCTTTTATAAATATGCTTGGATTTAGAGAATGGGAGAGCCAATTCCATCTCCAAAGCCAGCTTGGTATATAATTGAACTGGAACCATAACTATTCTAGATTGATAAAGATATAGATGTTAGACAGTGAGATTTTACCCTGTGAGATTGGTACCAATAGATTCTTTCTTTCTGCTGTAAATATCCGGATATCCAAGGCCTTATGATTTCTGGAAGATGGGTTTTTCCATGATCCTTGAAAGACAAAAACAGAACCCTACCCTAACCTTTGATTGTTGAATTTTATTACAACCTGAAGAGATGTCACTTTGGTCAATGATCTTTTACTTCTCCTCATCAAGGGGTTTCTCCTGTTTGAATCATTTTTTTTTTTTTTTTTGGTATCCATAGCTTTTTTTCTCCTGCAGAAACAAAAGCAAAACCCCTTCCCCAATTTAGGACATATCCAGGTTTCCATTCTGAGGTGAACACATCTTTGAAATAAAATGGTTGGTTTAGTTCAGGAGTTTTGTCTGTCATCCAATGTTTCTCCACAGCTGTTGTTCCTTTCTCATCAGCATTAAGAAAATTTAAGGTTAATAAAGCACTATGCAATCTATTTCTAGGAGTCATTGTGACTTATTGCTAAAGCATATCCTTTAAGGTTTGATTGGATCTTTTTATGACTGCTTGGCCTGTGGAATTGTGTGGTATACCTGTAACATGCTTTATATATATATATATATATATATATATATATATATATATATATATATATATATATATATCAATCACAGGAAGAAATTCAGCAGTTTCAATATGTAAAACAACTTTCTCTGCATATTCAGCAACTCACAAAGTTTTCTGGAACCCAGATGAGAAGCCTGTAAAGGTCAGTTATCAGAGTCCTGCTTGCTGTTTCTGGAAAAATGATATTTCCCTTTGGTGTTCTTTACCAGCTCTCAGGTTCTAGCTGCTTGTTTGTTTATTTCCTCTTTGTTGAACTATGGCATCTCAGGTAACACTAGGTCAGCATTTGTCAACAGAGTATCAACAGACTCCACTGGTCTTAGGGCCGCTTGTTAGGATCCAGGTCAGCAGCCTCAGGAGAGTCATCTTTTTGATGTCCACAGCAGTGGAGGACAGCAATTCATAGTAAAAGCCAAATAGCTTAACAATGGTAACTTAGTTAAGGTTTCTACTGCTGTGATGAGACACCATGACCATGACAATTCTTATAAAGGTAAACATTTAAGTGGGTGTCTTACAGCTTCAGAGGTTTAATCCATTATCATCATAGTAGGATATGGCAGCATGCAGACAGACATGATACTGGAGGAGCTAAGAGTCCTATCTTAGCTTATAGGCAACAAGAAGTAAACTGAGACACTTGGCATAGTTTCAGCATAGGAAATCTCAAAGCCTGGCCCCACAGTGACATACTTCCTCCAACAAGGCCATACCTACTCCGACAAAGTCACACTTCCTAATAGTGCACTTCCCTATGATCTTATGGGGGCCAATTACATTCAAAGTACCACATTACACTCCCTGGTTCACATAAGCTTGTAACAACAACACAATGCAAAATGCATTTAATTCAACTTCAAATGTCCCTATAGTCTATCACAGTCTCACCAGTGTGTTAAAGTCCAAAATTCAAAGTCTCTTCTGAGATTCATGCAATCTCTTAACTCTAATCCCCTGTAAAATCAAAATCAAAAGACATACTGCCAACATATAATGGCACAGGATATACATTACCATTCCAAATCATAGAGAAGGGAGCATAGTAAGGAAATACTGGACCAAAGCAAGACCAAAAACCAGGTAGGTGAACTCCAAACTCTGCGTTCCATGTCTGATATCAAAACACTATTCAGATCTCCAACTACTTTCAGCTTTGTTACCCATAATACACTTCTCTCTCTTGGGCTTGTACCCTCCCTGTTACCAGCTTCCCTTATCAGGTACTTGGCAGGTCTGGCATCTCCAAAATCTTGTGGTCTCCAAGGCAATCCAGGCTTCAGCTTCACAGCTTGACACAATGGCCTCTTTAGTCCTCCATTTAGGAGTACCCCTGACACATCTGGCCTCAGTGTCTTTCCTTAGTCATGGAGGAATATAACATAATCCCTTTCTTCTAACCTTAAAGCCAGAACCATGTGACTGAAATTGCCAAGTTCTGCTGCTTGCTGGAGTAGAACATGGCCCCTTCATTCAGTTACATCTTCACCATGGTTTTTGATGTTTTCCTTCACTTCCTCAGCTTGGCTGTCTTAAAACTGGATCTGTAACCAGGCTGACCTCAAACTCAGAGATATGCCCGTCTCTACCTTTCCAGTGCTGGAATTAATGGTGTGCACTACCACATCCAATTCTAAGCTTTTCCTTAATTCTTTTTCACAAGTTGGAAACTTAGCTGTGTGGTATCTTGCCCTGAGATCACCACACTCTATTCCTTTTTTAAATCTGTTTATCTCCTTGAACACAGGACTTAGCCCCTTCCCCTTCCTGATATTCTTTTTACCTCAAATTGTATATTTTGTGTTTTTCCTTTCTCAGGTTGCTCCTTTTCATTATAAGTCTTCACTAGAGTCAACACTAATAACTGTAGCATGAATTCTTAGAAAGTCTTATTAATAAAATCAAACCTGAGGGCAGTTATTGGGGTGAATACTGGAAGATCAGAGAAGCAGAACAAGCCACAGCTACCTCACCTTACCAGTTCCTCAGCTGATCCTGTTTCCTCAGACTGGATTTGTGGTGGGTATTGTATTCCCTGAAATATTGTGTGTTCCCCAAAATAAACATATCTGGAATCAGAGAACAGACATCCACTAGAACAAAGCCAAAAATGGTGGCTAGAAAATGGGAAGAGTAAGCCATAGTAGAAGTTGGGTGGTGGTGGTACATGCCTTTAAACCCAGCACTTGGGAGGCAGAGCTAGCCTGATCTCTGAGTTCAAGGCCACTTTAGAAACAGCTAAGCATGGTGACCCACGCCTGTAATCCCAGGGAGTCGGGGCAGAAAAAGGTATATAAGGCATGAGGACCAGAAACTAAAGAGTAAAGCATGTAGTTAAGCATAACTGGAGAAGTATTCAGGCTTTGGAGCAGCACAGTTCAGCTGACAGCCATTGGGATGAGGACTCAGAAGCTTCCAGCCTGAGAAAAAAGGATCACCTGAGGAACTAGCAAGGTGAGATAGCCATGGCTTGTTCTGCTTCTCTGATATTCCAGCATTCACCCCAATAACTGGCCTCAGGTTTGACTTCATTAATAAGACCTTTTAAGTTTCCTGCTACATGGATTCTTCTCAGTTCTCATCCAAAATGGATCTCCGCTGAACTGTTGCTCAAAATCCTGAATGCTTAACCAGCTAAAAGCCTCTAGTTCCTGGTTTTCACACCATATATACCTTTCTGCTTTCTGACATCACTTCCTGGGATTAAAGGTTCACTTCCTGGGATTAAAGGCATGAGTCATCATGCTTGACTGTTTTCAGTGTGGCTTTAAACTCACAGAGATCCAGATGGATCTCTGCCTTCCAAGTGAGAGGATTAAAGGCATGTGTGCCACCATTTTCTGGCCTCTATGTCTATCTAATGGCTGTTCTGTTCTCTGACACCAGCTAAATTTATTAGGGTACACAATATTTTGGAAAACACAATACCACCACAAATAACCACATGACAGAGTCAATATTAGTCTGTTTTGAAATTTCCACTGCCAATAAAATTAATCCAAATCTCTTCACTTTAGCTTCAGGCAAACTTTTCCGACAAGGACAAAAAGCATTCATGTTCTTTATCAAAATATCACAAGAGCAATTTCTACAACATACTAAAATTCTTCTCTGAAACCCTTTGAGCCAGGACCCCACAATTCATCAGACCATACTCAGCACTACTTCTTCATGTTCCTACTAGTATGGCCCATTAAGCTGCACTTAAAGCTTTTAACTGCTCTTCTAATCCACAATCCTATGATCCATATTCCTTCAAACAAAAGTATGGTCTACACTATCACATAAATACCCCACTCCTAGTACCAACTTCTCTCTTATTTAGGTTTCCTATTGCTGTGAAGAGACATCATGACCATGACAACTCTTATAAGGAAAAGCATCTAAGTGAGTGGCTTACAGTTTCAGAGGTTTAGTCCATTATCATCATAGTGGGACATGATAGGCAGACATGGTGCTGGAGAAGGAGTTGACAGTCTTGCATCTTAGCTTGCAGACAACAGGAAGTGAACTGAGACTCTGGGCATAGCTTGAGCATAGGAGATGTCAAAGTTTGTCCCCACAGTGACACATTTCCTCTAACAAGGGCATACCTACTCTAACAAAGCTACACCTCCAAACAGTTCCACCCCCTATGAGCTTCTGGGGGACAATTATATTCAAACTACTACAGAAGACCTGTAACATGAATTTCTAAATGGTCTCATTAATAAAAAATCTGGAGCCAGATATTGGGGTGAAAACTGAGAAACTGAAGAATAGGACAAGCCACAGCCAACCTCACCTTATCAGCCCTCAGCCTTCAGAGAGAGCTACTTCATATATGTACTCATGCCTTATATGCCTTTCCAATGCTCTGCATTCTTACTGCCTTTCTCCACTCATCTTCATCACTTCCTTGTTCCTCCCAGCTCTAACATTTCCTGTCTGTCTATCCAGACATCCAGATCTCTATGGTTAACTAGCACTGGAATTAAAGGTGTGTGCAGCCATACCTGGTTCTGTTCCTAGTGTGGCCTTGAACTCACAGAGATCTGGGTGGATCTTTGCCTCCTGAATGCTAGGATTAAAGGTGTGTGCTAACACTGCCTGGTTTTATATTTAATATAGTGGCTGACTTTTTCCTCTGATCCCCAGATAAGCTTTATTGGGTGTACAAATAAAATATCACCACAAAAGACACTTTGTTTTTAATGTCCCTTCCCTAGCAGTAGGAAGCCCTCTTTGTCTATAGATCATACCATGGACTTGCACAATAGCAAAAGCATAGTGACTATGTACATGGTGGTGGACTTCCCATTTCCCCATCTGAGAGTCTGAATCAGGATGATTAGTTCTATTCTCTGGGCTGAGATACCTGGCCCTAAGGCTTGGGACCAAATAGTTTCTATTAAAGTATTAAACCCACCATATACCTGGTTATATCTTTAATAAAGCTGCTCCCATTTGTGTAGCATGCTGCCATCTTTCAAGGGGTTGTTTGTTAGGTCTGGGAAGATCTGGACCACTGTGGTCACCGAGAGACAGTCATGGATGAGCACCTGCAGTTAATCATCAAGCAAGAGGGTGGCAGGATTGATGGCAAGGGGTTTAGAACCTGGTAATGGACCACACGGACATCACGCAGCCAGCATTCTGGTTTTCCTCAGAAGAGGGCCTCAAATGTGTGAGGTGCTATGAGTACATAATCCTGGCCTAGAGTTAACTTGTCTGCTTCTTTTACTACAATAGCAGAGGCTACCACAGCTCGTGTACACATGAGCCATCTTGTGTCTACACGGTCAAACTGTTCAAAAAGGTATGCCACGGGTTATTTCCATGGACCCACAGTTTGGGTTGAAACTCCTTTTGCTAGGGCTGGTGCTGGTGCCAGAGATGTTTTTACAGCCTTGTAGTCTTTGGAGTTGAGAGCAGAAAGATGGCAGCAATCCTGCTCAGGCACCGGTTGCCACCCCTGTCAACTGGAAGCAGAGATAGGTAGCCTCTAATGTACAAAGTTGGGCTTTCTTAGATGATGCCCTAAAGATAAAGGCTGTAACTCTTATAACAGTCCCTCAGTGTCACTTATACAATATCTTTCAGTTTTAGAGGCTGGGAGGAGGTCATCCACATATTGCAAGTGTATGGTCCTGGGAACCCTGACAGATGAGCAAGTCAGCAGTTACTGTCTTCTCAAACAGGGTTGGCAAATTTTTAAATCCTTGGGGCAACCTGGTCCAGGTAAGTTGCCAGCTGTAATCTCCCCCAGGTCTGTCTATTTAAATGCAAAGATGAGCTGACTCACCTCTGCCAAGGGGAGGCTGACTAATACATCTTTCAGGTTCACAAAAGTGTACACCTGTTTCCCCAGAGGAATTAGGCTCATTAGTGTGTTTTGTTTGGAACCATGGGGTGGATAGTATCAACCCTCTTAATTCACTTCCCCTAGATCTTGGATGGGTCTATAATTGGAGAAGCCAAGTTTTTCACAAGCAGGAAAGGTATATTCCAGGATGAATGGCAGCACACCAGGATGCCCATCTCTCTAAGCTGAACAATATGAACTTTAATTCCCCACTTTGCTTCCAGTATCATTGAGTATTGATTGGGTATTGTTTAATCTGGACAGGGGTGGCTGAACTGTAAGTTGAATAATTATAGGACCTCCTAGAAGTTTGGTTCCTCCCACACCCTTGAGAATCTTTGTTGGAAATCTGAGAGATGGTCCAGCTATATTTTCAGATTTGGAGGAGGACTTTGAGTTAGGAGATAGTCTTCTGAAAAAGGGTAAGACCCCAAGATTTTTCTGAGTATCTATAAGTCTAACTGTCTCATCATTAGATAGGATAGTGGCTTTCCATTTATGCAAAAGGGAGTAGGGGCAATCAGACATGAACAAGAATGAGTGAGTTACTGTCACCTTTCCTAGGTTAAGGGAAGAGGAGATGCTCCAAAGATGGTTGATCCTTGGACTGCAATCTTTGTTAGCCAGTTGCCTGATCAGCTTCTTAAGAACCAAATACTATTTTGAGTGTTCCCAACAGTCTCAGTTTTAGTTATGAGAATATAGAGGAATGCAGGCCACACAGTCCAACAAAGCCATGCCCTTGAGTTTTAGCTTATACTTCAAAATGTGATGGTGGCACACACCTTTAATCGCAGCACTTGCGAGGGAGAGGCAGGCTGATCTCTGTGAGTTCAAGGCCAGCCCAGGCTACAGATTGACTTCCAGGAAAGGTGCAAAGCTACACAGAGAAACCCTGTCTCAAAAAAACAAACAAACAAACAAAAAACCCAAAGTCTAGATAATAATTCCAGTTCAGAAGACAATCTGACATAACCTATATTTGCATACTAATTTTTTACTCATGATAGTGGAATAATTTTCTGCTGGATGATGAATGGTTTGGTGTAGTTGGAGTTTTTCTGCCTGGCCCACAGTCAGGACAAATCTCTCACCTGCCAGGCCCATAGACGCTCAGACCCAACCAAGTAAACATACAGAAACTTATATTGCTTACAAACTGTATGGCCGTGGCAGGCTTCTTGTTATCTACTTCTTCTATCTTAAATTAACCCATTTCTGTTAGTCTATACTTTGCCACATGGCTTGTGGCTTACCAGTGTCTTTACATGTTGCTTTTCATGGCAGCAGCTGGCAGTGTCTCCCTTCTGCCTTCCACTTCCCAGAATTCTCTTCTCTCCTTGTCCCACCTATACTTCCTGCCTGGCTACTGGCCAATCAGCATTTTATTTATACAGAGTGATATCCACAGCACTTCCCCTTTTCTTTTTTGTTAAAAAAGGAAGCTTAACTTTCACATAGTAAAATTACAGATAACAAAACAATTATCAAGCAAGAATTACAGTTACAATATTAAAAAAGATATCCTATCTATCTTATATTTGTGAGTCTAAGGTTTTATATCTAACTTATCTTTTATCATAACTGAGGAAATTATAACTATCTAGTCTTCAACCATATCAAAGGCCTCAGAAGGGTATAATATTACCTGAGAACCAGGAGAAGGATGCAAGCATTTTTCGGGAGTCTTGCAAGAGTAGACAGAGACGGCTGGCAGCCTGGACAGTCACCTAATGTTCCTTTGTAAAGATGAGGCATTTGTCTTCAGCCCACAGGGCTAGAGTTGCTTGGTCCCTTTTCTCAGTGTCCTGTAGAATATCTGGCAGTTTCCTCTGTGAAGCAGGAACCTGAAGGACCATTTTGTCAAGCAAAGTTCAGTGCTCACCTTTCTATGGGTACTGCATGTCCAGTTGATCAAGTAGTCCAAGCAAGAACAGTTTCTTGCCCAAATGGCTATTTTTGCCAAGGTGAAGATAAACTCCATATGAAGTGTCTTCAATGCCCATCCTCCTCTCTGAAGTAAATTGGTGCTGCCAGGAGCAGACATATCTCACTGTCCAGAAAGTCTAAATTTTAAAAATAGTTTAAATGCCATATTCTGTAGACCTTTGAAGTTTTTGAAGATTACCTGTCTATCTGAAATATCTCTGTGTATACCTAGAAGACTTAACTAACATGGCTATGAGTATGATTATCATAGATGACCAGTAATTAATCTATTTTTAATTATCCATTACAATTTTAAATGAGCTATGCAAACATAATACCGTAAACAAGAGTAGAAATATACACACAGTATAACAAAATTAACTTTAAGTTTGTATCAATAGACTAAAATCTATACCAATGTAAGACATTTTAAACAAGTTGTTGTTCTTTAAAAGTAAGTTCATTAATGTATCCTTTTATCCTTTTATATCTATATCATGTGCCCTTTTTTTTTTTTTTTTTTTTTTTTTTAGAAAGTGATCACATTTATAATCAACCTGATTAAACTGTATGGCCATGCCAGGCTTCTTGTTATCTACTTCTTCTATCTTAAATTAACCCATTTCTGTTAGTCTATACTTTGCCACATGACTTGTCGCTTACCAGTGTCTTTACATGTTGCTTTTCATGGCGGTAGCTGGCAGTGTCTCCCTTCTGCCTTCCACTTCCCAGAATTCTCTTCTCTGCTTGTCCCACCTATACTTCCTGCCTGGCTACTGGCCAATCAGCATTTTATTTATACAGAGTGATATCCACAGCAGTTTGGGTGGAATGTCAACCTAAAAATGTTTACTCTTCTTGACAACTCACAGTGTTGGAGAAATATATCAGAGCAACAAGTTCATCTTCTGGTCTGGTTGAAGTTACAAAATGAGTAGGACATTTATCAAACACATGTCCACACAGACAGATGCACCTGTACACAGATGGGCATGTTCACATACAAGTGGTCACATGCACACATAGGGGTGAGTGCCACCCTTCTCTCCCCAGTTTTAGTCCAAGAAATCTGGGTGTTGTATCAACCATTTGTGTCTTCCCCTTGTCCTTCTCTTGTTTGATACCTTCCATCTCACTAAGCAAATATAAATGACTTACTTCTTTGATTACATAAATTATATGCATCTTTCTAGAAAATTACTCCTCCAGTCCCATGGAATTAGATGTACACAAAGTTTGTGTATGCTTTTAGCCAACTTCTTACCTGGCTCAGAGCATTTTTTTTCTTATTTCCTCCACAACCATAAAAAAGATACAAAGGTCAAAACAAATCTCTGTTATTTAGAAGTACTGTCATTTCATAGGTACCACCATTGACATGAACAGTTGCTTTGAATAAGAGCTTCTCAATGTTCAGGTCTCAACAAGCTTAAATGATTTGGGTATGTATCTGAAGGTCTGGCTGCTTCTGGATTTTCAAAATTGTTTTCTAATTCTCTGACAATATTAAATCGTCTTGAAGAGGTAGGTAAATGCTGAGTTCTTTTTGTTTTGTTTTGAAAGCTTTATTGATTTTAAAAAGAAGGCACACTCAGAAATAAAGTAACTACATTTTTGGACCCAACTGCATATCAAAGTAGAACTGCCATATTCTTTTTAAAGCAAAAGTTAAAGAATAAAACATTAATGTATTCATATAGCAACATCACATTATACCTCATAAATATATTTATATATTTTATAGATCAGTTTTAACAAAACAACTGTGGTATACATGTTTGTGAAATTAAAGGAAATTGTATTGAAAGAAATGGTGGTTTGTTTTCTTTTTATTTCATTCTTTTTCTAATGAGGTGCTATCAAATAATAAAACTGTCTTGGTGGTTTGAAAAAAAGTGGCCCCCAAAGGGAGCAGCACTAGTAGGAGGCGTGGCCTTTTGGAGGAGGCGTGGCCTTTTGGAGGAGGTGTGGCCTTTTGGAGGAGGTGTGGCCTTTTGGAGGAGGTGTGGTCTTGTTGGAGGAAATGTGCCACTCTGGGGGTGGACTTTAAGGTCTTTTTCTCAAGCTTCACTCAGTGTGACAAGCAGTGGACTTCCTGCTGCCTTCTACTGAAGGAATAGCCAGTACATCTGCCTGCTTCCCATCATGATGATAATGGACTCAACCTCTGAAACTATAAACTACCACATCAATTAAATGTTTTCTTTGTAAGAGTTGACATAGTCATGGTGTCTCATAGCAATAGAAAAACCTAAGACACTGTTTAAGCACCATAGAATTAAGAAAACTGATTAAAAAACAAAACAACAACAACAACAAAAACATGTTTGGTTCTGCCTAAGGAGTGTGTTTTTCATGATGACTTAGACTTTGGTCTGTGATGAGGCAGAAGTTCCTCCATCTTGTCTTAGTTGGAGTCATCTTTGGTGTAACCTGAAATTGACCCTCCCCCTCACCTATCCCTGAAGTGTAAGATCCAATGGGAAAGTATCCAAACTCTGTTCTTGAAACTTGTGGTTAAAATGCTCTGGCTAGCTGCTTAAATACTTAAACATGGACTCTTACTTGTCAATTCAAATTTGGAAGAATAGTTAACTATTACAAAAAGCTTTTTTCCTTTGAGTTCATGCTAGATTTTTTTTTAAGTATTCATTTTGGAATAATTTGTTTTTAAAATGGCCTTTGAGAATTTTTTTTCTAGAAGCAACTACCAAAAAATTTCAAAGGAATATATTTCAGTGTGTAATGAATCAGTTAGCTCTTTACAACTGAGCAACAGATGAAGTATATACACATTGTTAATTGTTACTATACCAGTGTAAATTCAGAAAAGCTGCCCATTCAAAACCATTATGTTAACAATCAACACAAATAACAAAAAATCTTTCCCAAATAAAAAAATCTTCTATGGACATCCCTATTTACTAAAAACAATTATATAAAATTATCATTGAGATAATTTTAGCCTCCTAAGCCATCTTGTTCAAAAATATTTTATTGCCATAACATCTCCATCCATTGTTCAAAATAAGCAAACTCAACCTTATTGTGGTGTGGTTTTTCATTTCTGTAAATAAATTACCACTGATCAGGAACTAATTCCATTTTTTTTAAATCTAAGACACAGGAAAAAATTTTAGCAAATCTTTCAGAAATTCCCAGTGGATAACAGCCCAAATAACCAGCAATGACTTGGCAGTCTGTACTCAGAAATTTCCTCCAAACATTTACTTTCGTACCATAACAATGCAACAATAACCAGTTATGAAAATGTGTCATTTAGATTAGACAATCAGAGAGACACTTACTGCAATTATAGCTGAAGGACTAGGTTATATGCAATATTCTTGAACTTCTGTAGACTGAAAAACCCATTCAAGGACTTCCATTTGTGGTGGTATTGTGTTCCCTGAAATATTGTGTGTTCCCTGAAATAAACTGGGATCAGAGAACAGGACGGCCACAATATTAAACATGAGGATAGGCAGTCGTAGCACACACCTTTAATCCCAGCACTGGGGAGGCAGAACCAGGCAAATCTCTGAGTTCAAGGCCACATCAGAAACAGCCAGGCATGGTGACTCACGATTTTAATCCCAGAAATCCAGCCTTTAATCCCAGGGAGTGATGCAAAAAGTAGAAAGATATATAAGGCGTGAAGACCAGAAACTAGAAGCATTTGGCTGGTTCAGCATTTTGGCTGGTTAAGCTTTTAGGCTTTGGAGCAGCACAGTTCAGCTGAGATTCATTTGGATGAGGACTCAGAAGCTTGCAATCTGAGGAAACAAGAACAGGTGAGGAACTGGCTAGGTGAGGAAGCTGTGGCTTGTTCTGCTTCTCTGATCTTCCAGCATTCACTCCAATAACTGGCCTCAGGTTTGATTTTATTAATAAGACTTTTAAGATTCCTGCTACATCCATTGGGATCTTAGTTAGAGTTGCCTTTCTAGTCTCTGTAGAAATTCCATATTTATATAAACAAAAGTAGGAAATGCTTTTCTCTGTTTGTAAGGTTTTCTTTTTCTCTATGAAGACATAAATGTGTTTATAAAAATAAATCTTTTAATTTATCAAGATATTCTAGTTTCACTTTGGGTTCTTTATAAACCTTAAAAAAATGCCTGTCTAGTTTATTTAATGTACAGATTGTGCATCCAGAAAAAAATGGATTTGATCTGACAGTCTACACAGTGTTGACTACCTCAACACATAGTGATGACTAACTGCCTCAGAACACAGGCATCTGTCTCAGGATGAAGCCAAAATTCACCAAACTCCACATTTTCCTCAAGAGCAGGCATCCTCAGCAGAAGAATCTTAAGGAGTCACAGATGCCTCCCCACCCCCATGAGACCCAGCTGCTTCCCAGATTCTCACAGTTCTAGCAGAGACTGAAGAATTCCAGAAGAGCATCTGTAGAAAGGCGTGGTACACTTTCTAGGTGAGTTTTAGTATTGGGATAAACTGCAGTAACAGCATTACCCTTAAAATACAATAGCTCAAGTGAAATACTTCTCTAAACAAGTAAAACTCTCCTTTTCTCTCATTCAATAATGCAGAGTCAGATGGGAAGAGAAGGACAAAAAAGAACTGTTCATTCTAGACTCCCTCTGCCCCATGGTGCTACAAACCCTCTAGGCAAGTGGTTCTTAACCGGTGGGTCAAATATCCAGATTATCAGATATTTGCATTATGATTAATAACAGTAGGAAAAATACAGTTATGAAATAGCAATGAAATAATTTTATGGTTGGGGGTAACCACAACATGAGAAACTGTATTAAAGAGTCACAGCATTAGAAAGGATGAGAACCTCTGATCTAGGTATTCCTCACCAGCTGTGAGGGACATTGGCTTGCCACCTCCCCTGAGAAGTCAGTGTCATCATTAAAGAAATGATCTAGTATGGTGATATTTTGTGTATGCTTTAACAAATAAAGCTTGTCTGAAGATCACAGGGAAGAGCTAGCCAGAGTCAGCCATAGAGGCCAGGCAGTGATGGCACATACCTTTAATCCCAGCACTCAGGAGGCAGAGGCAGACTGATCTCTGTAAGTTCAAGGTCACCCTGGTCTCCACGAGATTAATACAGTCTAAAAGAGCCATACTGGGGATGTCTTTCTGTATGCTGTGAATGTGTTGCTCTGATTGATTGATAAAATGCTGATTGGCCAGTAGCCAGGCAGGAAGTGTAGACTAGGCAGGACAAGCAGAGAAGAGAACTCTGGGGAGTGAAAGGCTAAGGCAGGAGACACTGCCAGCTGCCACCATGAGAAGCAACATGTAGATACGGGAAAGCCATGAGCCACTTGGCAAGGTATAGATTTATAGAAATAGGTTAATTTTAGATGTAAGAACTAGATAGAAAGAAGCCTGCCATGGCCACAGTTTCTCAGTAATATAAGCTTCTGAGTGATACTTTTATAAGTGGGCTGTGGGATTGTGGGGGCTTGGTGGGACCCAGAGAGAAACTTTTCAGCTACCAATGGCGCCAGAACGTGGGGCAAGAATCTCCACCTAAAGCCTGAGAATGCTTTAAAAAGAAGATTCTGAAATGGAGATCAAATGGCTCCTAGTTGTCTCTCCTAAGTTAGCCGCAGCCTGCACGCTTGAGCTACTATATGGCCGGTTCCTGGCATGTGCACTTGACCTGCAGTAGGTGGGAATGAGATATCTCCAAGCCACGAATTACGCTGCTGCTGCTGCATGGTGGATTTAGCCTTTGCTAACACAGAAAAAAAAAAAAAAAGAGGTTTAAGGGCTATATGCTGCTGGATGGAAGAATAGACACACTGCTTCCCAAAGTCTGAGGGAGCATGGTTCCCGGAGCTGGAAGTAAATGTACCACCATCATGTTGGGAAGCTAAATTGGGCGGAGCTTACAGCCAAGACTTCTTCTTTAGTCCTAGCTGCTGCAGTTTAAAACAATAGATTCACAATAAGGTAGATTCAGATGGAATAGTTTACAATGTGTGTAAAAGTGTATGTAGGCTAGCAAGAGAGACAAAAAGAAATATATACAGTTATATAAAGAAATAGTTTTTAAAAAATAAAGTCTTTAAAGAGAAAGTAAAAGTAATATACAAAATAAATCATGTAAAGATGGATATTACACAGAGAATCTGGACTGTTGTCTTTGGGGTTTTTAACTGCAGAAAGACATTTGATTGTAAAGGCTGTTCAGGTAAACAAATATGTATATTTTAGAGGTATCTTGATTTCAAAATTTGGATCTAAGAATATGTTGCTTTGGAAAGGAGGCTCTGGTTTTGTTTCCACAGAAAGTCAGAGGTTATGGATTTGTTCCAGATTAAGATATATCAGGTTTAACCAGCCAAGAACCCCTGAAAAGTCTCTGATGACACCATGGCCCAGATGATCCAACACCTAGAATGGTTTCAAGGCATCTAGCTCAGACAATACACCCTCAAAGACTACTCCATAACCATAAATTTTCCTTATGGCTCTATAAGAATACAGTGCCCTCATCCAGCAGGAAGCAGTATGAGAAGCTACGCCCAAATTCCCAAATATATCAAGATGGTTTTGGTGATGGAATTGGCTCACTCCTTCTCTAAACCCAAGCATATTTGCTAAAAAGAAAAAAAAAAAAAAAGGTTGGGAGATTCTTGTGTCCTATATCAGAAGATCCCTCTGGTGTGGGACAGAAAAAAACAGCAACATTATTTTTATTTAAAACAGGTTAATTATAAATACAATCTCTTCCTAAAGAAAAAGAGGGAATGGTGTAGATGTGGTAGGATAAAAGGGTAGATTAATGAACCTATTTTAAAAAACAGCAATTTGTTGTTTAGAGACGTTTTAGATTGCTATGGATTTTAGTTTATTGATACAAGTTTAAACATAATCTTGTTATACTGTATATATATTTCTACTCTCATTGGAGGTATTATGTTTTTTAAATTCATTTAAATTATAATGGATAATTAAGAAATATAGATTAATAATTAGTCTTCTATGATATTCAAACTTGTAGTCATGTTAGTTAAGTTTTCTAGGTATATATAGATATAATTCAATTAGGTAGGTAATCTTCAAACACTTCAAAGACCCACAGAATATGGCATTTAAAATGTTTAAAAAATTTACACTTTCTGTACAGTGACAAATGTCTGTTCCTGGCATCACCAATTTACTTCAGAGAAGAGGATGGGCATCAAAGACACCCTGTATGGAGTTTATCTTCTTCTTGGCAAAAATAGCCATTTGGGCAAGAAACTGTTCTTGCCTGGACTGCTTGATAGATTGGACATTCAGGACCCATAGGAAGGTGACCACTGAACTTTGTTTAGTGAAATGGTCCTTCAGGTTCCTGCTTCACAGAGGAAACTGCCAGACATCTACAGGACACAGAGAAGTGACTGAGAGATTCTAGATCTGTGGGCTGAAGACAGATGCCCCAACTGTACAGAAGAACTTTGGATGACTGTCCAGGTAGCCAGCTGTCTCTGTCTACTCTCACAAGATTCCCAAAAGTTGCTTGTGTCCTCCCATTTCTCAGGTAATATTATATCCTTCTAAGGTCTTTGATGTAGTTGAAGACTAGATTAGATAGTTATAATTTCCTTAGTTATGATAAAAGATAAGTTAGATATGAAACCATAGGCTCACAAATATAGGGTAGATAGGATATCTTTTTTAATTCTGCCAAATAAAAATTAAATTTTATAACTATAATTTTTGCTTGATAATTGTTTTGTTATATGTAATCTTACTATGTTAAAATGAAAACCTTCCTTTTTGAAAACAAGAAAGGAGAAAGTTTTGGGAATGTCTTTCTATATGCTGTGAATGTGTTGCTCTGATTGATTGATAAATAAAATGCTGATTGGCCAGTAGCCAGGCAGGAAGTATAGAATAGGCGGGACAAGCAGAGGAGAATTCTGGGAAGTGGAAGGCTGAGGTAGGAGACACTGCCAGCCACCACCAGAAGAAGCAACATGTAAAGTTACTGTTAAGCCATCAGCCACGTGGCAAGGTATAGATTTATGGAAATGGGTTAATTTAAGATGTAAGAACTAGAGAGAAAGAAGCCTGAGCCATTAGGCCAAACAGTTTAAATAGTATAAGCATCTATGTGTTTATTTGGGTCTGATGGCTGTGAGCTGTATGGGACTGGAGAAAACTCCAGCTATGGAGCCAGGTGATGATGGCTCACATCTTCAATCTCAGTACTTGGGAGTCACATGCCTTTAATCCCAGCCCTAGGAAGATTGAGACAGGAAGTGATATGGCTGGGTGGAGAAAGGAATATAAGGCAGGAGGAGACAGGAGTTCAGTGTCTTTTAGGCTGAGAAGTTGGTGAGATGAGAGGTGGCTATGGCTTATTCCTTTGTTTCCTCTGATCTTTCAGCATTTACCTCAATATCTGGCTCCAAGTTCTTATTATAAAACCAATTAAAATTTGTGCTATGAACTAGACGAGGAATGTGTTAAGCTGTGGGCCATGGTGAAACTGGAAGGTGTAGGTGGGGATATATTTCTACAAGAAAGAAGGTAAATAGATAAGGGTCAGTTGGCAGACACAACTTAGTTATCTATAAACGCTTCATAAAGTCATGTGCCTGACTAATTTCTGGAAGGAAACATTATTGAATATTTACTGTATAGCAGTGTGTTGGGCCCCATTAGAGAATTCACATATGCACATCAATGTTTTATCAAAAGTTGGATGGAACTGATGTCTGTAGAGAAATACGTTGTGTGCATTGAAGACTGCCATGATTATATTAATCATGACCTTAATGGCATAATATATCATAGGTCCTAAGTGAGTGCTGGGGAAGATATGAGCAATTAGCATTCAGGACCCTTCCTGACACATACATAGATAGAGGAGTAGCACCCACTATTTGTCTTTGCCTTATTCTACTATTGTCCTTCGACCCCAACATCAAACGCATTCATTCCTACCTTCCAGCCATTGAACAAAAACATAATTTGATCTTTAAGAAATTATGTTTAAATACATACATGTGTGTTTGGATATGATTGAAAAACATGCTTATTTGTATTCATTGTAACATAAATATGTCTGTGCTCACCTTTTGGTTAAGCCACAGTTGAATCAATCAAATCCGTCCTCTAATGGTGGAAACAGATGGAACAGAACGAGCCTCTGAATCTCCCTCAAGGGCAGTGGAAAGGATGCTGCACCCTTAAATGAAAATTGCTCAATTTTGCAACGGAGTTGGCCAATGTAGACATAGCCCTATATTTTCACTAATTTTGAATTAATATTCCAGAAACCAGCAGCTGACAATGAGCATGAACAGTTGGTATCACACCTGAGGCCTCTTTGAAAAGACCATTCTCATCAGAGTCCAACGCTGTGAGGATCTATCAGAGGGGAAATGAGTGTGTTTTCTCTAAGACTACTTAAGTAGGAGTTTCTCTCCAGCTAATTAAGATTCTATTCTATTTCAGAAGCTAATGTTAGAAGCAGACATTCTGTTTGGGAATTATTAATAAATGAATGCAGAAGGTTGCTGAGCACTTGAAATGATACTTTTTGCCTAGTGGAAGCCCAATAAAGATGCTTGAAGAAAACAATAAGTACAAAACAGTATTTTAAACACAAGGGCAATTGTCCAAGGTGAATGAATATGGTGTACAGTGTTATACATAAGCAAAATGTAAGAAGTTCTTAAAGATAGAATAGGTGGTACTTTCTAAGATTAAAACAACCTGATTTCTTGTTATTAAGCTTGTGTTCAGAATCTCTAGATGTGTAGGGAAAGAAAACAGTCTGGTTTCATTTTATTTTGAATATATCTGGTACAATGTGAGTTACACTACAATTCAAAAAGAAATATATTTAAATACAGATTTTATTTTACTTCGTGTGTACAGGTATGAGTGGTGTGTGTACTTGTGTGTTCACATGTGTGTGTGTGGGGGGTATTCATATGCACACTACATGCACCAAAGCTGCTTCCACATAGGCCAGAGGAGGACACCACTCTTTTTCTTATTCCCTTGAGACAGAGACTTTTGCTGATCCTAAAGGTCACCACTTTGACTGAGATAATTGTCCAGTGAGGTTTCTGGATCTTCTTTTTAATACCGATCCCCAACTCTGGGGTTACTGGTGCATGTGAAAACCTGGCTTTGTTCACACCATACACTCGATAGATAGATAGACAGATAGACATATAGTATGTGAATGTCTATAAACACACACACGTGTGTGTGTGTGTGTGTGTGTGTGTGTGTGTGTGTGTGTGTGTGTGTGTGTGTGTGATACTAGGATTCCAACTTGCATAGCAAGCAACTTATCCACTAAGCCACCTCTCATTCTTCAAATATACATGTTAAACTCACACATTAGATGCGATGGTTCAAGCAAGTAGTTTCAAAAAGACCAACTGGCTTAAAACTCAAAAGTGCTAACATAAAGTAGAAGAGAATATTTTTGCCTGGCTGCTTTAATAAGCACTGAAAATTGTCTTAATTGTACTCTGCATGTTTGTCCAATTTAGTTGGTAGGATGCTTGTATAGTATGTATTAGGCCCTGGGTTCAAACCCCTGTACTCATAAATGAAGTGTGATAACACACATTTGCAAACCTAACACTTGAGAGGTAGAAGAAGCAAGGGATGAGGGGTCAGTGTAATCTTCAGTTACATAAAGCCAGCCTGGACTACATGAAACTCTGGAAAGGAGGCATGGAGCAATGGAGGGAGGCAGGAAAGAAAAAGAGAGAGAGAAGGGAGGGAGATATTTAAAAACAAAACTTGACTACTTGCTATATTTTTAATGAGTTCTTAACTAATAAAGGACTACAGAGTCTGTGGTCATGAGCTCTCTGAGGAAATAATCAGCTGTAGCTAAGTTTATCCAAAGGGAGGGGAGAGTGGTGTTGGTCAATAGTAATCAGGCAATACAAATTGGCCAGCCAAGTTTTTGTTCCCACCCTCTTTCTGCTGAACTACATTGTGCCTAGTGAGAACCCCTGCACTAGGTTGTCTGAGTATTCCAGATCTCACATGATGACAGGGAATGGCTTAGATGATATTGTTCATCTATGTAATCCTTGAGTTCACCATTTCCTAGAGGTTGGGAGTCCTCAAGTTGACAGCACCTCATTTGAGGGCAAAGTAGAGATGAAGTTGATGATTAATTAATCTTAGAAGGAAATAGATTCAAAGCTTCATTCTCTCTTCAGATGGTTAGAACTTACCCCTAGTACCCCATTTGCATGGAGTCCTAACAGATTCCTAGAGTTGTTAAGGTTTTATGATCTGGTAACAATAGATAAGCCAGTATTCTGCACAGAGCTTAGGGTCTTCTGGGTGTAAATACCACTCCCAGTTACTTGAAATAGTTTAGATTCTGTTGGAAGTCTCAGTTTTATCTGGTGACTCAGCAGGGCAGATTATATAGTTCTCCTAACAAGCCACCACTTGCCACTGAACATGGAGCCTTCAAGATGTACTTAACCTTGATGGAGGGAATCCTTGTATCTAATAAAGAAGAATAAAAATTCCAAATTACTGCAAAGCACTGCAGCAGGCGAGCTAGAATTCCAGTCATATAAAACCTCTGTTTACAGTAAGGCGATGCCATGAATCACAATGACACTCTAAGGACTCAGCTACCTACCCAGTCACATTCCGTCTATTTATATTATATAATCTCATTTTCATACAAGCTTATTACACATATTAAAGCCATACTTTTCCTTGTACAGGCAAGATCCATTGATAAAAACAATGACGTGAACTAACACCCTTCCTAAATAAAGTTGCGCCAGTACCACTGCATGTTAATGGACCTATTTCATTGTTAATGTGACTGACTGCTTATTGATTCTTGCAGGAACCCAGCAAGGACTTCAGAGTACAATTTAGTTTGGAAAGCTCTGGGCCTAACATCTATGCTCAATTACAACTTTCAGAAGGGGCGATCAATAAAATTTAAATTGCTTATGGTAATCACAACTTCAAATCATTGGGATCAGCATAAGCAATCTGCTGACCCCAGCCAGGCTCCTAAATTGAAACCTGTAATGAGTGGTCATTTAGTTTGGGTCCATTCATATTATTTTGCAGGCAGGTGATGAACAATTAAAGATCAGCCTGCACCTTCCCCACACAACATTCCCATCTGTATTCCCAAAGTATTAATATGCAGTAACCCTCAGGTTCACGCTTTTCCACTTCTTTAATGGGTATTCTGTATGAATAAGCAATTATATTTTCTATTAAACAATTTCAGTGTAATTGAATTAGCAGTTATAATATTGCTAGGGCAAGCAAAAGCTTTCCTAGGGAAAAATTAAGTGATATTGGGTAGTGCAAATTAATTTATAGAACTGAAAAATGTAACCAATTAAATAGAATTGCCTCAGCCTCCCCCTCCTCCAAAATACAATTAAGCAGCACATTGTTTCAAAGAGTATGTTTCAGAGCAATTTGTTTTCAATCATAATAGCTGTTTTTCATTCATTATGAAAAGCTGTCTATTATAATGAAAATTTCATAGGCAGTTTTCCTTGACAAAGCAGGTTGCAAGTTTAAACAAAGATAGCCTGCAGATGACTTCCTTGATATGGAGTCACCTTAGAATTACATTTTAATAAATCATTGAAAATAAATCTTCTGCATTACAGCATGAAGGGTTAGAGAAAGAAAAAGCAAATAGAGAGAAACAAATCAATGGAAATCTCCTGCTGCCAATATAATAATAGATGGACCAATGCTACTACCTAAGTGTATTACACTCACACACAGCCAAAGAGGAAATGTAAGACAAATATCATGGAAGTCAACTGTCACAAGTGAGAGCTGAGGAATAATCATCTTTACCATTCATCATTCCCACTCCAATCTCTTGGCTGAATTATAAACTAGGGTGTTTAGTTCACTTTTTCCCCCAGCCTAATGAGATGCCATCTTTGGATAACTGCTAAGTTTTGAAGCACAGTTTCAAGTTTTTACATAGCAAAATGTGAATATATATATATATATATATATATATATATATATATATATATATATATAGTGAGTAGTGTAAGCCCACATGATATGTGTATATATCTTTCAAAAGCAGCTTAAAAGTACTCAGAGAATTTCCAAATATCTAAAAAGTAGACACTGTAAGACATTAGTAGTCAATATAGTTCATAAACCTGATGTGACATCTTTTATTAATGCCCAGATCTGGAAAGATCAGTGCAGAAGCTGTGAGTCTCTCCACAGGAATTCCACACAAAGGATGGGCCAGATACCTCAGAGGACAGATGAACTACAAGGTGTTTGTGTAGGAGGGAGAAGTCAGGTTGAAAGTGTGGGTACAGGGAGGAGGGCCAGAGGAGCAGAGAGGACCACCCTGAGGAGTGCTACAGGGTCTGTCTCTGTTATCTTGCAGCTGCTTCTTTCCAGACCAGCAGGTGGGCACTGGAACTCAGTGGCAACAGGGAGGGAGATAAGAGCTATCAGGACTCAGAATCTGAAGGGACAAAATCTTAGAGTTCATTGTTTGAGAACAAAGTGAGGGAGAGGACTTGGGATAGGTAAACTTCTCATTTGAAGAAAAATGGAGAAGGCTGATAATGCTATCTAAGAGTTAGAGAATAGAACTTGAGAAGGTTGGAGGAGAGGTGACAGATGTACACATATATGTGAAGTGTATTATATGTGTGTGTTAATTAATTTCCAACACCCTGAATTAGGTTAATCCTGTTGGCTCTACCTCTGGCAAGATGATAGTGACTAAAAACTACTCAACACAGAAGTGAAGGCTGATGTTTCTTAGGTGAGTTTATCTTCACATATCCCCCATAGTTATAATTTAACATTCATAATTATGTTAATATTATATATAATAATTAACATGCATGAGTAGGGTTTACCATCTGCATATAGTACATACTAACCAAATGCAGCCTTGGATTTGAGACATTGTTGAAGGGTATAGAGTCTGTTCTTGTGAAGATTTTAAAAAATTTGGATCCAATAATATAGCTGTCTTTGGTTAGGTATAAGATTTAAAGACATGCATTAACCTTTTAAAATATAGAATAATGGTAGGGGTATTGTATCTTTTCTTCATCTTCAGGAATCTCACAACAGACATCATGAGTAATGGTGTGTGGTTATAGCATATCTTTCCTCCTAGGCCCCAGAAAATATTAAATTAAATTCTTTTATAAAACATAAATAATAGATTTCTCCTATTGAGAAAAATTAGTGAAAATAAATACTTTTAGGGCTGATTTTTAAGAGGTCAATGAACTGTTTTCATTTTAAAACTACAAAGGCATTAAGATGGCCTGGCATGAAATTAGAGTAGAAGTAGTTAATTCTAAATGTATCCCTATATCTGAAATAAAGTGTACGTAGAAGTCCATATATTTAAGTGTCTGTACATCTAGGTACATAGTCTGTATCAGCTGTATTTTTTAGTATTCAACAACTTTGATGAACATAGCTTGTCTTTTAATAATCAGTGGATCTACATACACAGATGCAAGCATAAAATCATGTATACTATGTTTACCTGATTTACTGTTAATATTTTAAATTATTTTTCATTTTATTTTATGTGTATGCATCTTTCATCTGCATGCATGCCTGTGCAGATGTGTGTTGTGCTTGTGGAGGTCACATGTTGTAGTTGTTTATTGCAGAACAGGTCCTGATAGTAGGAACTGAGAAGGTTTCCTCCCAGTGTGAGGTTTTATTGAGCCGCCTTCCTTCATAGCCCTCCTATTGGTAGCTGTCTGGTCCCCTTTTCTTGACTCTCACACTTCCCCAGTGCTTTCCTACCTGGCTGTTCAGAGTTACTGACTATGATTTGCACTAACTGCAAGTTTCCCAGTGGCTCAGTTTTGATGTCCTAGGCTTTCCCTAGTGCACCTTTACCCAGAGAGCTTTACTGCTCACAGGGAAAATCATGTCTATGATGATTTATCCTTAACCTCCTCCTCTTTCATTTTGTAAGTTAGTCTTTCTAGTCAAAATTAAAATAGGTGAGATAGATAAGAGAGACTAAATCATTGCTGTTTAATAATTTGACACATATCCTTGCAAAGCCTACAGAGTTTTGTCTATAACAATGTACAGTCCCAACATTAAAATATTGTTAATTTAACTTGACCACCCTGTTGTGGAATATTCATTTATATTGCAAAGATGTGCCTTTTCCCAAGGATCCTTGTAATTGGTTTAATAAAGAGCTGAATGGCCAATAGCTAAGTTAGATTGAACTTCCAGGGACAGAGAAGTCTCTGAGAAGAAAAGAGGCAGAGACACCAGGAGATGCAGAACAAGCAGGATGTGCAGAAGGAGAAGTAATGGCCATAAGCCACATGGCAGAATGTAGATTAATATAAATTGGTTAATTTAAATTTTAAGAGGTAGTTAGGAACAAGCCTACGAGCTAGGCCAAGCTTCCGTAAGTAATAATAAGTTTCCATGTCATTATTTGTAAACTGGAGGCTGATGAAAAAGCTTGATACAAATGGCACTCAATGTGGGTACATATACAGAGCACATTGCTTGCAGCGTACAAAGATGTGGCTCTTTTAAGAGACTCAGCTATGTGGCAGAGCACTTGTGGAGAAACTAGATAAAAAAAGGCTGCTACAATATAGACACAGGAGCTTCTCAGAGCTAGAACTGTTAGGTGAATCCAAAGTGGGTGAAGCCAACCACCAGTACCATAAGCTAACTGCATGCTGTAGGACCTAACAGGGTAAGTCTTGGTTCCCACAGTCAGAGAAGACTACAGACATGCAGAAAGTTGGGTACAGACCAGGAAAACCTCTAAATAGACACAGCATACTAAAAAATATGCTTAGATGCTAAAGAAATAAAATGGGTATAGACAGTCACAAAAAATAAATAATTTAAATATAATTAAGTCTTTAAAGAAAGAGCAAAGTAATATAAAAAAATAAGCCACATAAGGATGGAAAATACACAGGGAAAGACAGAGCAGCAGTGAAGGGTAAAGTTTTCAGCTCTCAGCTATTGCTTTGACCTCTTGGCTTTTAACTCTGCAATTGGATTTGTGTTTCTTATTTAACAAGATGGTTACATCTACAATCCTATATACTTTAGAGATGTCTTGGCTCCATAATGAAAGTTGAGAAATATGTTTTGTTGGGGGAGAGGTTATGCCTTTGCTTCCACAGGAAACAAAAAGCTATGGATACATTCAAGTTAATAGAGATCAAATTTGACCAGTGGGAGACCTCCTAAGGATCTTGGCTACAGACATGAGAGAGGAAGACAAAAAAGACTACAAGACAGGTGATATGCAAGCTGATTCTTCTGCATGGGAACAGCTCTGATTGTGACTTATTATTACATGCCACCCTTTCATGTGGACTGATAGAGATTTATATTAATGTTTGATTATGCGGTCCAAAACACATAAAATTGACGGCTGCCTTTTATCTGTACAAACATAAAACAAAAAAAAAATCATCTTTAGCTGACTTGTGTACACTGTACACTCCTTATTTCTGTTAATGCAGATATATGTGTTACCTTTAAAAGTTGAGTGTTTTCAAAATAAAAGGACCAGACACCAATGAAAACAAGAATACCAGGTGATCCAACGTCTCAAAATACCTCTGTTGCAGTTTCCTCAAAATTCTGTATTCAGAACAACTTCAAAGCTGTTAGCTGAAATAGTCCAGCCTCACAGACTACTCCAGGCAGAACTTCAGATAAGCACTGTACTTTCCATTGACACAGAGACTAAACAACAAAAAAGTAATACAACTAGCTCTCCCAGGACATTATCCCAATTTTCTTAGGGTCCCCTAAGGATGCTGTTGCTCCTTAGACAACAAGAAGTAGTCCAGAGAACACAATATCCACATTCCCAAGAGATGGGATGAGGGACTTTTCATCATTCAGGGGTTATAGATGTTTGTCATCATTTTCTGGGGGATGGGGGTTAGTTGCAAGTTGTTACTAGTCATAGTCAGGGAAAAACTAAACAAAGTAGGTTAAATTAAGGGATCTGTTTCTAAAAAAGAGAAAAGAAAAAGGGGAATTAGGAATGATAGGATAAAGTGGTAGATTATTGAATCTACTTTCAAACTAAAAAAGCAACAACTAGTCTGAAATATTTTACATCGATATGGACTGTTATATATTGATACAAATTTCAGGTTATTTTTGTTATACCATGCATATGTTTCTACTCTTGTTTTCAGATATGTTTGTATATTGATACAAATTTAAAGTTATTTTTGTTATACTGTATATATGTTTCTACTCTTGTTTAAAGTATTGTGCCAATGCAGCTCATTTAATAATGTAATATAAATTTCTAGTCCTTGAAAATTATTATAAACTAAGATAATTAAGAAATACAGGTTAGTAGTTAGTTATCTAACAATCAAATTTGTAGTCATATTAGATATGTTTTTAAGGTCAAACACATATATATTTTAAATAAATAGATGATCTTTAAACACTTGAGATCTACAGAATATGGCATTTAATATGTTTTAATAACACAAGGCTTTTAATGACAGTGGGACACATCTGTTCCTGGCAGCACCAATTTGCTTCAAAAAAGGATGATGGGCATCAAAGAACCTCCACATGGAGTTTGCTTTCATTGTGGTAAAGTTAGCCACAGGGCAAGAAACTGCCCTTGCCTTGACTGTTGACAGAATGCTGTCTAAATTGGATAAGCAGGACACAAAAGAAGGCAACTTCCAAACACTGCCAAGATAAGGTAGGACAATCCTTAAAAATTCCTGTTTCACAGAAAAGTCTGTCAGATATTCTAGGACACTGGGTAAAAGACTGATACCCAATGTTGCAGAGGAGCCTTGAAGTAACTGTCCAGGCAGCCAGCTGTCTCTGTCATTTCTTAGTTTTGGAAGTTGTTTGCTTTGCACTTCTTGTTTACTCAGGTAATATTGTATCTTTCTCAAGTCTTTGATGGGGTTGAAGACTAGATAGTTATAGTTTCAGTTTTCCTTGTTACCAAATTCAGAAAAGAAACTTACAAAAGAGATGTAAATTTTATAATGTTGAGAAATATAAAAACTTAAGTTGTTTATCTAAAAAGATGTTTTAAGATCTAAAAAGACATTTTTAGGATTGTAATACGAGATATGATAAAAAAAGTGTTCAGGTATAAAACTTCAGATTCATCAGGACAGGAAGGATAATGGAATATTTCTCCAAAATTTCCAAATACAAATGAACTGGACATTATAAATATAATTCTTATCTGATAATTGTTCTTATTATATACAGTTTTACTGTATTAGAGTTAAACTCTCTCCTGTTTATTTACACAAAAAAGGGGAAATGTTGCAGAATATTTGTTTACACTGTGAAGATGTATTTTTTGCCAAAGCAGCTTCTGATTGGTTTAATAAATAGCTGAATGTCCAATAGCTAGATAGGAAGAGGTTAGGTGGAACTTCTAGGAAAAGAGAGGAGTCTGGAAAGAAGAAAAAGAAAGCAGAGATACTAGGAGGCATGGAATAAGCAGGATGTGCAGGAGAAGTAATAGCCACAAGACAGGTGGTAGAGCATAGATTAGTATAAATGGGTTAAGTTATAAGAGCTACTTAGGAACAAGCCTAAGCTATAGGCTGAGCTTTCATAAGTAATAATAAGCTTCTATGTCATTATTTGTCAGCTGGTGACTAATGGAAAAGCTTGATACACCACCCAAATTAGTTTATATTTAAAATTATTTCTACCAACACACTGTTGTTAGTAAGTTGTAAAATAGGAGGTGGGAAGCACATTGTACCTGGATTTAACAGTCTGAATGCCACTTCCACCTGTGCCATTAGCATTGTGATCAGTGGGCAAGTCATGAAATTGCTCTAGACTAGTGGGTTTTAGTCAGGGTTCTCTAGAGGAGCAGCACTGATAGAATGAATATGGATTACAAAGGAGATATGCTATATTGTGTAGCACAATAAAGGCTGAGTATCTTAACAATGACTGTCTGCATGCCAAACAAGCTGAGAAATCAGTAGCTGCTCAGTTTAAGAACCGTGGGGGTGCATGTCTCAGCAATCACCTTCTGGCACTAAAGGCCTGGAAGATTCCTGGAGAGCTGCTGGTCTTGAGTCCACATTGAGGCTGAAGGAGCTTCCAGTGCCAGTGAAGCTGCAGAAAAGGGATAGAGGCACTTGCCAGCAAGAAGCCGAGGTAGGCAAGGGGCCAGCCCTGCTTTTCCTCTGACCTATGGATATCTGAAGTTGCCAGAAGTTGTTGCCAACTCTAGGAGAAGGCCTTCTTCCCAGGTAAGCCTTCCTGGAAATGTCTTCAGAGACCTGCTTAGAAGTGTGTCTCTTACGTCACTCATTGAATTGAGCATCAAGATGAATCATCACATGATGGCATCCCATCTGGAAATGCATAGGTCTCCAAGGGTCCTTTTAGCCCCAACTTTTTCTAACATTGAACATACCTCGTCTTTGAAAGTGACACTAGATATTGGATTGTGACCCCTAAATCTCACATGTTGGATCCTAATTCATAACACATCTGTATGTAATCTTAGTTATTGTAGATAAGATATTCAGTCATGTCATCATTTCCTTATGTGGGGAAATTTGGAGGCACACACATGCAAGGAAAATGCATGTGAAGAAGGAAGAGATAAGGAACACCAGAGACTATTATTGGGGGAATTATTAAGGCAACTCCACATAGTTAAAAAGGAGGTTTATTTTGGGGGACAACTTATAGCTAGTAAAGGGGTTGGTTACAGGATCCAGGAGAGGTGAGATGCAGTCCAGCTGGGTTCTCTGGAGAACTCCACTGAGTCTACCATACAGCATTGAGGATCACCAGGAACCAGGCACAACCAGATCTCAGGTCTTAAGGGCTCCCATCTTGGCCCTGCCTCAAGGGTCAGTCATAGGTAGGTGTGACAGTTACAGGAAGCCTCACTGAGGGTAGTACTTCCAGGTCAAAGTTGGAACAGCTACTCACTACAGAATATAGACAAACTACCAGAACGAGGGAAGGGCAGATCTTTCCTAACAATTGGTCCTCAGTAGAAACCACCCCAGCCAACATCTGCAGACTTCTAGCCTCCAGATATTTGAAGCAAAAATCATATATATATATATGTAAAAATGCTTTCATTACATGTATTTAAATAAGTAATGAAAATAATACAATATAAAGATACTACTGTCCTACTTTATTTTCTGTTACTGGGATAAATGCCATAAACAAAATCAGCTTGTGGAGGAAAGGGTTTATTTCAGCTTTGAGTTTACAGTCCCTTAGGAAATGAAATCAGGGGGAACTCAAGGCAGAACCTGGCAACAGGAACTGAAGCAGGAGCCATGGAAGAATAGCTACTAACTGGTTTTCTCCTCATGGCTTGTTCAGCCTGATTTCTTATACCACCTAAGAACCACCTGCCCAGGGATGGCATTATAGCCTGTACACTCCCATATCAATCATTAATAAGAAAATGCTCCCACAAACTTGCTTACAGGCCAATTTGATAAAGGGATTTGCTCATTTCCTTGAAGTTCTCTCTTTCCAGATAACCCTGACTTTTGTCAAATTGACAAAAACTAACCAGTACAACTACTAAAATATTCAATGTGATGACATTGTTTATAGCAGACTGTTGATATGCAAGACAATGAATCATTGAATTAAATTGCTAGATATTAAAATCTCTAAGTAACAAAGGTACATTTTAAGGAAAAACTTTATGCATGTCACTTCCTTATCTTTTGCTGTGATGAAACACCATGAATGGAGGGAAGTTATTGAAGAGCTTATTTTGGCTTATGGTCCTAGATGAATAAGACTCTATCATGGTGGAGAATCATGGAAGCAAAAAGTAGGTATGGCAGCAGGAATGCACATTCTACATCACCTAAAACAGAAAGAGTGAACAGAAAGTGAGGCAAGGCTATGATCTCTAAAAGACTGCCCCTAGTGACATACTTTCTCCAGCAAAGGGGTTACCCCTACAACCTCCCCAAACAGTGTCATCAACCAGAGCCCAAGTATTCAAATACATGAGCCTACAGGAGACATTTGATATTCAAACCACCATGAGTCCTAAATTTAACAGTTTTTTCATATCAGAAAGGTGCCTAAATATCCTGTAGCTGGAGTTTTCCTGCCTGGCCCATGGTCAGGACAAATCTCTCTCACCTACTAGTCCCACACAGCTGGTCAGACCCAACCAAGTAAACACACAGAGACTTATATTGCTTACAAACTGTATGGCCATGGCAGGCTGCTTGCTAACTGTTCTTATATCTTAAATTAACTCATTTCTATTAATCTATAAGTTGTCACATAGCTCGTGGCTTACTGGTATCTTAACATGTTGCTTCTTATCATGGGAGCTGGCAGCATCTCTCTGCCTCAGCCTTCTACTTCCCAGAATTCTCCTCTCTCCTTGTCCTGCCTATACTTCCTGCCTGACTACTGGCCAATCAGTGTTTTATTTATTAAACCAATCAAAGCAACACATTTAACATACAGAACATCCCACAGCAATATCCCCTTCCCTTTGAAGCCTAGGAGGGCAATGTTATCTCTAAATTGCCTCTTTACATTTTTAACAACTTCTTAAGTGGGTTTCCTGAGCACATGGAAGAGGTAGAAGATATTTTCTCTGTCAGCATTCTGGCTTCCTTTCAGAAGCTAGATGCCTCTGTGGAATTCTGATTTTCTTATGAGACAGCTTTTCCCATTTACTCTGCATTTGTGTGTGTGTCTCCTTTAGTGAATAGAGTTCTGTGAAGGTAAGGTTCAGAACATGTTCATCAAATTTAAGATATACTTTATGGAGCATGGGGACGAATGACTATAATCCTAGTATTTGAGCTGTGGAGGTAGGTGGATTGGGAGTCTAGGAACAAGAAACCTGACCATAGCCTTGAGAAAGCATATTGGGAGTCTAGGAACAAACTTGTCTAAATCAAAGAAAATCCTGGGATATCTGAGATACTTTCTCAAGGAAAGAGGGACAGAGAGACACAGAGACACATACACACACAGACACACACACACACACACACACACACACACACAGAGAGAGAGAAAGAGAGAGAGAGAGAGAGACAGAGAGAGAGAGACAGAGAGACAGAGAGACAGAGACAGAGACAGTGACAGAGACAGAGACAGAGACAGAGAATTTGGATCCCCAGAGTCCATTTAAAGTCATGAACTTAGCATGCCTTTTCAAAGATAGGAGGTGGAGACAGGTCAATACCCAGGAAATAGCATAGCCAATCCTCTGGCATATACAGCAATGGACAAGAGATCCTTCCTCAAACAAGGTGAAAGATGAGAAATGACAACTAAGTTTGTCCTTGGATCTCTACATACATGAAAACATGTACACTTCACTCATACTCACCCACATGAACATACAAAGACACATATCATACATTGATGCATTATAAAAACAAAAGGGCTATAAAGCTTTAATGTTCATTGGAGTGCAGGCATTTATTAATACATTTATTAAGATCTCAGGAATATCTTTAAATATTGGTTACTTTATGTAAATTTAACAAAGCTATTAAGATCATCGGTTCTAGCATTTAATTAAAACAGACACAGACAATACCCATCTCAATAGTTCTATGGGGATCAGTGAAGTAAGTGCCTAACACAGCATTCAAGGCATAGTGTGGAGTATTAAGTCTCTGTATTCTTGTTAGTGGTGTTATGAGCAGTATTGGCCGCTCTGTGTTGCTATCAGCAATGCAAGATTTGGGTTCCAAACAAAAGGTACTTTCTAAGAGGTTGGCTGGGCCACTGTGTATGTATGGGATGGGTTGTGGGAGACACATGCACCTGCACATGTGCACATAGAAGCCAGAAATCCACTCCAGTTAGATTCTCTTATCGTTCTCCACTTTCTTTTGAAACAAGATCTCTTCCTGAACCTGGAACTCACTTCTCTTTTAGGCAGGCTGGTCAGCAAGCTCCCTGCCTCTGCCTCCCAGCCTGTGACTACAGTCACCAATCTCTATGCCCTTCTTGTTTTTTAATGTGGGTGCTAGTACCAGAACTCAGTGAAAGTACTTTACTCACCATGACACTTCCCTGCTCCTAATCTCTCACTTCTCACAGACACAGTCTGACTTGGGTTTCTCTGTATTTGGTTACCAGTTTGGGAGCATTCACTAGTAGATGAAGGTATGAGGTGGCAATCTTGCTCTCAACATAAACATGGAGCTGTCTCAGGGAAAGACCATTTTATATCACAAAGACATGATGGGAACTAGAGATACATTGTAAACCAGTCCTCCTAATTAGACATTTCTTCAAAGGGCAGAGTGAAAACTCTGCAGCTCTCTATAGTTCTCAAGATTTTGTACACTGTCCACGTTTAGCTACTTGGTCAGGCCTGCCATTTTATGTGTGATATAATACTGCTCAGGGTGATCAATCTTTAAAAAAGTATACCATTGCTTTATAGCCACTCCTGCTTTGCAATACAAATGACATAATTACTTGCTCTGGCTGGAGGGGGTCCAGATCCTCTAGTTCATTTATTAAATGCAAATCTTATTAAGTATTTTATCCTAAAATGGCTAATGCAGAAAGGGCAGTCCTCGACTAAGATGGACAACATGCCTAAAAAATAAATACTAGGCAAGTAATGAAACCTGAATTAAATCAGCCTACTGGAAACCAAATTGATTACTTATTGAAATATGTTAACATGGTGTAATGGGTAACTGCCAGAGTCAGATATACAATAATATTACATGAATCATTGTCAGATAATCACAAAGGTTTATAAGACCAGGAAGGAAGTTTAAAACCTTTTCTACCCAAATCTAGATGGTTATAAAAAATATATAGGCAGTGATCTGCATATTATATGGTCCAATTAAAATGACCCTTTGGCTTTTTCCAAGCCTCTTTGTTTTGCCTTCTTTTTTGTCCAAAGTCATTTGTCTGTTGACATATAGAAAAATGGCAGGGCTTTTCTTTCTTTCTTTTCTTTTTTTCTGTAAAACCTTCCCAGAAACTCTCAAGAATGCCAAATGCACTGCGCCTCTGCTCACTTTGTTTTAAGATTTTGGCTATTTCAAGTTACATTTCCAAATGCTTTTCTATTTTAAAATGGATAATATATAAAGTCCATTCTTCTTGTATGTAGCAGTCCTGTGTGGATACAGTAAACATGTAGCCCTTGCATATGCCACTGCTGTAGCCCAAGAGAACAGCTTCTGTGTAGGTGGAAAATGCCTCTTCAGAGCTTTGAAGAGCTTTAGTCTAGAAACCATAATGAAAATAACCCCATTAAATTGTTTGATTGCTTCAAAGTATGAATTTCTAAAATATATCCATTACTACCTAGGTTTTTTAAAGATGGTTTCAGAGTCCAGTTCTAGCAATAAAATTTTGAAAACCAAAGTGTAGCACCTCATGCATTTCAATTACAGAACATTTCACAATTGTAGTTCTCTAAGTCACTTGCAATTTTAAAAGATAAAAATAATTAAAGCATTTAAATACTTTTTTTCAGCACTTAAATGGCCATAGAGAAAAGCTGTCGGAAAAGCAATCCAAATTCTAATAAATATACTACCATTGAGCCCTGTAAGCCTCAGTTTCCCATTGTCCATATTTGAAACATATCCTTATAACCTCCTAGATTGACAAGGTATTTGGATATTTTGACTGCATGATCAAAGAGAACTCAACAAAAAGAGAAAAAAAATAGTGTCTCACGCTGGGAAGAATGTGTTTTCATTAGCACATCATGGGGTGCCCCTTTGAACGTGTGTTAAATTGTGTTAACGGTTTGGTTAAGAGGTGATAAGCTGACTGTTTAAACTTGTCTCATTAATAGACTAGTGTGATTCCAAGTTGGATTTGCAAGCCTGTTACAGTATTTCCTCTTTCCTCTCCCTGGAACACATATGCATGTGTGTCTCTTCTGCTGACTGTTATCAGGGCTCCTAGCCCTAGGACTCCCCTTTAGTTTCAGTCACAGAAACTACAAATGGTTCATTTTCCCAAACTGGGGCTGTACCCCTGTATTTCAGAGGCCCTTTGTCTTCTGTTGAAGGAGAAAAGAACCACATGCTTTCCTGAGGTGCAGGCACCATGGATGCACATTGCTTTATGTGATGAGAGATGGAGCTAGGCCCAAGAGACTGGACACACACACACCCTGAGGGTTATCCACACAACCAATGATTAACTTCTTGGGGGCTGATTACTTTCTGTTGCTTAGATGCAAAGCAAACAGAAGTGCCTTACACAGGATAAAGGCCAAGGAGCAGAATGCATGTAAACCCCTTTTGGAAGATTTATTACATGTCACAATGTGGCTGTAACTTATTCTCATATGTCCCTCTTGGCACTTACCAACAGTGATGAAAATGGAGAGTCTTTATTCAGGGAACCCACAACTGCATTACCATTAAATGATTTGCATATTGGTTGCACAGAGAGAACCTAGGATGGCATTTTTCCTCCAAGTTTCATTACCCTCACTCTCGCCACTCAATGAAAGTCCCACAATGCCACTGAGAAGGAAAGAGGACGATAGGACTATCTGCCCTGTGAGTGGTTCCCACAGTTAACTACTGAAGAAGAAGGGTAAACAACAACGCAAGAGTGTGGCGAAAAAAGGGAGGGAGTGAAGGACAGAGGGACAGATGAGACCAATTGTTTATTAACAAAGATAACTATGATTCTAAGGTGGGTAGTAGTGTGTACAGTTTTATCACAAAGCACAGAGCCCCCATTCGGTATTATAGTTTATCCTGTAGGTTGCTGTTCTATTTGGATAAATATTTCCCTTATGGAGCAGTTACATCACAGATAGACTGACAGCCATGGATCTCTCCATTAAGCTGTGTACCCTCAACCACCAAGTCATTCCCTTCAGAATATGTGTAACCACACACTCAGAAGAACAACTCAACTTATCTAGGCTCAGCACTGACTGCATATCTATCAGTCTGATCAAACAGACTTGGCTTGATTACCAAAGTTTTCCTGTGGTATTCTAGTCCCTGATAGCTTGACTTTCCCCCATCCTGCTTGCATATGAGACCCAATTCAGAGTGAGTTTTTTCTTTTCAAGCACATGGAAATAATTTTGTTTTATTATTATTATTATTATTATTATTATTATTATTATTATTATTATGTGTTTTAATTTTATACATCAGCCACAGGTTCCCCTGTCCTCCCCCCTCCCGCCCCAACCCCCACCTTCCTCCCCAGACCCTCCCCTCCATTCCCATGTCCTCCAGTACCAAGACACCCCTGGGGACTCATTTAAACCTGGTGCATTCAGTACAGACAGGTCCCGTCCCCTCCTTTCAGGATGAACATGTGTCCCTATGTAAGCCCAAGGTTCCAAACAGCTAGCTCATGCACCAAGGACAGGTCCCAGTCCCACAGCCTAGGCACCTCCCAAACAGATCAAGCTATTCAATTGTCTCACTTATCCACAGCCATTGGTTCATAATTCATGTGCTTCCATTCGATTGGCTATTTGTCCCTGTGCTTTTTGCAATCTTGGATTCAACAATTCATGCTCTTTCAGTCCCTCCTCCTTCTTGACAGTTGGACACCTGGAACTCCACCTGGGGCTTGGCCGAGGATCTCTGCATCCACTTCCATCAGTTATTGGATGAAAGTTCCAAGACAACTGCTAGGGTGTTTAGTCATCTGATCACCAGACTAGGTCAGATCAGGCCCTCCCTCGACCACTGCCAGCAGTCTACAGAGGATATATCAATGTGGGTTTCTGGGGACCTCTCGAGCACTCTGCCTATTCCTGGTCTCATGTGGTCTTCATTGATAATGGTCTGTTATTCCTCATTCTCCCTTTCTGTTCTTGATCCAGCTGGGATCTCCTGCTCCCCTAAGCTCTCTTTCCCTCAAACCTTGCCCTTCATTACTCCCACTGTCATCCAGGTTGTTCATGTAGATCTCATCCATTTCTCTGTCATTGGGTGATCCCTGGGTCTTTCCTAGGGTCCCATTTTCTAGGTAGCCTCCCTGGAGTTGAGTAGCAGTCTAGTCATCTTTGTTTTACATCTAGTATCCTCCTATGAGTGAGTACATACCATGTTTGTCCTTCTGAGTCTGGGTTACCTCACTCAGGATGATTTTTTCTAGATCCATCCATTTGCCTGCAAACCTCATGATGTCATTGTTTTTCTCTGCTGAGTAGTACTCCATTGTTTATATGTACCATATTCTCTTTATCCATTCTTCAATTGAAGGGCATCTAGGTTGTTTCCAGGTTCTGGCTATCACAGACAATGCTGATATGAACATAGATAAGCCAACACCCTTGGGGTATGATTGAGCATTCCTTGGGTATATGCCCAGGAGTGGTATATCTGGTTCTTGGGGGAGATGGATTCCCAATTTTCTAAGAAAGCACCATATTGATTTCCAAAGTGGCTGTACAAGCTTGCATTCCCACCAGCAGTAGAGGAGAGTTCCCCTTGCTCCACATCCTCTCCAGCATAAGCTGTCTTCTGTGTTTTTGATCTTAGCCATTCTGACAGGTGTAAGGTGGTATCTCAGAGTCATTTTGATTTGCATTCCCCAGATAATTAGGGGTGTTGAACAATTCCTTAAATGTCTTTCAGCCATTTGAACTTCCTCTGTGGAGAATTCTCTGTTTAGTTCTATAGCCCATTTCTTAATGTTTCTAACTGTTGGACATTTTGATGTCTAATTTCTTGAGTTCTTTATATATTCTGGATATCAGCCCTCTGTCAGATGTGAGGTTGGTGAAGACCTTTTCCCATTCTGTAGGCTGTTGCTCTGTCTTGTTGACCGTGTCCTTTGCTCTGCAAAAGCTTCTCAGTTTCAACAGGTCCCATTGATTGATTGTTTCTCTCAGTGTCTGTGCTACTGCTGTTATATTTAGAAAGTGATCTCTGATGCCAATGCATTCAAGACTACTTCCTACTTTCTCTTCTATCAGGTTCAGAGTAGCTGGATTTATGTTGAGGTCTTTGATCCACTTGGACTTAAGTTTTGTGCATGGTGACAGATATAGATCTATTTGCAGCCTTCTACACAATAACATCCAGTTATGCGAGCACCATTTTTTGAAGATGCATTCTTTTCTCCATTGTACATTTTTGGCTTCTTTGTCAAAAATTATATGTTCATAGGTGTGTGGGTTAATGTCAGGGTCTTCAATTTGATTCCATTGGTTCACATGTCGGTTTTTATGCCAGTACCAAGCTGTTTTTATTACAGTAGCCCTATAGTAGAGCTTGAGGTCAGGGATTGTGATGCCTCCAGAGGTTGTTTTATTGTACAGGGTTCTTTTGGCTATCCTGGGTTTTTTGTTTTTCCATATGAAGTTGAGTATTATTCTTTCCAGATCTGTGAAGAATTGTCTTGGTAATTTGATGGCGATTTTGTTGAATCTGTAGATTGCTTTTGGTAAGATCGCCATTTTTTACTATGTTAATCCTGCCTATCCATGAGCATGGGAGATCTTTCCATTTTCTGACATTGTCTTTAATTTCGTTTTTCAGGGACTTAAAGTTCTTGTCATATAGGTCCTTCATATGCTTAGTTAGAGTAACACCAAGGTATTTTGTATCATTTGTGGCTATTGTAAAGGGTGATGTATCTCTGATTTCCTTCTCAGCCTGTTTGTCTATTGTATATAGGAGGGCTACTGATTTTTCTCAGTTGATCTTGTATCCTGCTATGTTGCTGAAGGTTTTTATTAACTGTATCAGTTCCTTGGTTGATTTTTTTGGGTCACTCATGTATACTATCATGTCATCTGCAAATAGGGAGAGCTTGACTTCTTCCTTTCCAATTTGTATCCCTTTAATCTCTTATCTTATAGCTCTGGCTAGAACTTCAAGTACTATATTGAATAAGTATGGGGAGAGGGGACAGCCTTGCCTTGTTCCTGATTTTAGTGGTATTGCTTTGAGTTTCTCTCCATTTAATTTGATGTTGGCTGTTGGCTTGCTGTAGATTGCCTTTATTATATTTAGGTATGTTCCCTGTATTCCTGATCGCTCCAAGACCTTTATCATGAAGGGGTGTTGGATTTTGTCAAATGCCTTTTCTGCGTCTAGTGAGATGATCATGTGGTTTTTTTTTCTTTGAGTTTGTTCATATGGTGTATTACATTGATGGACTTTCATATGTTGAACCACCCTTGCATCCCTTGGATGAAGCCTGGGATAATTGTTTTGATGTGTTCTTGGAGTCTATTCACCAGAATTTTATTGAGTATTTTTGCATCAATGTTCATGAGGGAGATTGGTCTATAGTTCTCTTTCTTTGTTGCATCTTTGTTTGGTTTAGGAACCAGGCTAATTGTAGCCTCATAGAAGGAGTTTGGTAATATACCTTCTGCTTCTATTGTGTGGAACAATTTAAAGAGTATTGGTATTAAGACTTCTTTGAAGATCTGGTAGAATTCTGCACTGAAACCATCTAGTCCAGGGCTTTTTTTTTTTTTTTTTTTTTTGCTTGGGAGACTTTTAATGACTGGTTCTATTTCCTTAGGGGTTATTGAACTTTTTAATGTTTTCTAATTTGCTCTTTCATCTAATATCTTCCACCTACCTCTTCTACCAAGAGATTAATTTATTTCTTTAGCAGAATCAGGTATCTTGGGATCCTCAATACCCCTTGAATCCTGCCCCAAGTCCACAATTGCTGCATTTACTAACTAAGAAGTGAGTCAACAGACACAGGTTTAAGGATATCAATTTGATTTGATTTTGATTTTGATTTTGATTTTTCTATAACATGGATTTGAAGTTTTCGAAGTACCTTTATGGAAAAACACAATTCCTAAACAGGTTTCCTGAATCCTTCAATTATATTATTGCCTCAAATCTCCACTAATATGAAA